>NC_136793.1:53103953-53233953 GCF_951216825.1 Electrona antarctica
ATTTTTTGGGAGCGTTTTACCCATTGCTGGCTGTCTGAATTAAAAAAACAAAAAAAGAAAGGTCATTAAAATGTTGACATATTATTGCTTATAGCAGCTTTAATGGGTTATCCAGCCAATGTTTTTCTTCTTCTATACGTAATGTATTTCAATTATCTAATGTGTCATTTTATTTTACTGATTGAATGACACATACAGTAATGTAATCCAATCCAAATAAGTCTAGTGTTCAGAGTTTTCTGACACTGTTTTCCTCACAGAGAGAGAGAGAGAGAGAGAGAGAGAGAGGGGGGGTTCTGGGGGTTTGGTGGGCTATGATAACATGTCTTTCACCACCACACTGTAATAAAGTCTTCTGGAAAAAACTTGTGTTGCTATAATATCAGTGATGCTCAAACCTTTTCTATTAAGGACCTCCCAAAATTATATGTAATTGGCCGCGGACCCCGATATAAAAATATTTTGTTTGAGAGACCCCCCAGAAGCAAAGATTTGAGTTAAAAATGTCTCCTTAAAAATATATATATATAAATTTGTATTACAAATATATATATATATATATATATATATATATATATAAAATATATATATATATATATATATATATTTTTTTTTATAAAAAATTGAGCAAATCTAATATATTCAAAGATTTTCACACATTTTCACAATTTGTCAAAAACAGCACAATACAAGCTCATACAAGCTCATAACACGGCACAAAGTGGTGCGATATGAGCTTGTATATCTGCTATTCTTTTTAATGTATAAAATATGGCTAAGATCTAAAATGACACAAAAGCTTCTCCCGGTCTAAATGGGTGTGGGGAGTGGGCGACAGGGCAGGATCTCCTAAATTGGTTTAGCAGCCAGTATAATGGCGGTGTTAACCCCTTCTTTTCCTCTGCACGTGAGCGAGAAGTCAACATAACACGTGCAAAAGAAAGTTAATGGGATCGTCATTTCCCTTCTGCTCCACAGTGTGTCACTGTGGTTTCATCGGTCAATATAATTCTGAAAGGCAGATGTAGTGATATTGAAAATGTCATTGTTATTTTTATTAAATTTTTGACTTTTTCCCCCCTGAAATAATTTAGCGTGTAGATACTGTAGAACCCATTTGAATCATTAAGGGCTTGATTAGTCTCATAAGAAGCTTTCTGTCGTAATCTGCTCTCCCCCTGATAGATAGAGAGAGAGAGAGAGAGAGAGAGAGAGAGAGAGACCACCTCCTCTTAATAGCTAATCTGGACAGCTGACATATGGTGCTATAGTCCTACAGTATGCATCTGCATATATATACGCACATGCATGAATAGAGGGCTCGCACGTGACATCATCATACCCGGAAGTTATGCAGGAATGCCTACTGAGTGGCCTTGACATCCATCAATACATCCAAACAGAAAAGTCTTATCTGATTGCATTAAACAACGTCAAACAACGTTAAACTCACTGGCTAATCGAGTGGCAAAGTGAGTGGATACCCTCGCGCGCATACCCTCTATAGTCTATATACAGAACCCTTAAGTGTAATTTCTACCAATTCATTCCCTCTTTGATTGGGTTAGGATTCCTGCATCCTTGTACTGTTAAGTGAGAAAATGTGAATACTTCTTTGGCGATGTTATCTCTTTGCTTTGACGGATGACAAATCTCCCAATGGTTTGTGAAGAGCCATTAGCAGGAAGAAGCATGAACCCTTTGCTGTTTGGACTAGGAGATTCAGGGGGGGGGGGGGGGGGGGGGTCAGTGGAGGTGTTTTTGTTAAGAGATAAATGGTTGGTGTCCAGAGACAGATTAGGGACCAACCACATGCACCCCTACTGGCCCCAATAGTCTCACGTTACCAGACTGTTGCCTCTCGCAATTTCCAAATGCTTTCATCATACAGTCCGGAGCAACGGAAGAGCTGTCATGAGTCAAATATAAAGCGGAAGTGTGGAGACTCCTCCCCACTTCCGTTTCGTCTTTACAGTCGCGCACATTTATCCTAATATAAATATAAATCATCTAAGCTTATATATATATATATATAGCTTGCTGCTTAGCAGAAAAGGAAATTAAAAAAAAAAGCTCTAAAGATATTTTAAAATATATTTCCGTGAACGGAAATGGCAGCTTCCTTACTCGGATTTCGGGAGGTGTAGTTAGTTCCAGACTCTATATAGCGTTCGGAGATTGTGGAATAGTTTGTCTGGGCTGGCTACCAGGGACGTGCAGAGAGTGTTCGAGAGGCAGGGGCTGAAATCCCGTAAAGAGGGCACTTTTGGACAAAAATAGCGAAAATAGCAGATCTACAAGCTCTAGGGCGCAATCCAGCACTCTTTAGCTAGTGGAGATGCGGTGTAACGACATGGATTTCTAAACAAATTTGTTCAATGCAAAATGCTGTGTTCAAGTTCAGGAGAGCAACTGGCCCAATTAAGGGTCAAATTCACAGAGGAAGGAGAGAAGGCTCTCTTGTGCCTTCCTCTCGGGTCTCCTACTGTGCAGCCAGTGGTCAGCATTGGTTCCCAAACATTTGAGTCCATTTGATGTCCCACCGGGACCCCGAACTATAGTGGGTCCCGGGAAAAGAGCCGATCTACAAGCTCATAACGCGACGCTTCGTGCCACGTTGTGAGCTTGCAGATTGGCTATTTTCACTTCCACTAATTGTGGAATTATGGAGTGTCAAGTTTTGATTGTTTAATTTGTATTTGTGAAATTCTTTGGAAAAAAATATTTTTTTAACGTACGGAAAAGGAGGAGGATGTTCACTTTTACGACCCGCACAAATCGGTCCGCGACCCACAACTGGGTCGCGACCCACTGTTGGGCAACAGTGGTCTAAAGTAACTAAGTAGAAAAGTAAAAAAGTACCTCAAAATGTTACTTTTACTCAAGTAGTAAAAGTAACATTTTGAGGTACTTTTTTGAGGTACAATCTCACAATGCGTCTCTTCAAAATATTTTGTATACATTTTGAACTTTCAATATAGGGACATTCTGCACAATGACTATACTTTTACTTTTTGTACAGGACTTTTACTGGTACTCTACTACATTGCAGCATTGATACTCGCACACGTACACGCGCACTCGCACACACACACACACACACACACACACACACACACACACACACACACACACACACACACACACACACACACACACACACACACACACACACACACAGAGAGAGAGATATGTGCATTTCCATTTGTCCACAATGGGAGGGTTCCTACAGTACCTGCAAAGCCGCCTGGACACCGACACTGATAGGCATTGATCAAGTCCTCACAGCTGCCTCCGTTCTGACACGGAGCAGACTCACACTCGTCCACATTTACTGAACAGTTCTCTCCTGTAAGAAAGAACAACAAACATTGTATTCAACAGTTCTCTCCTGTAAGAAAGATCCAACATTTTCATTTCTGTCCACTTCAGTAAGGACGACCTGTGATTGGCCAGTGCACTTGTGCAGCCAAGGACGCGCTGTGATTGGCCAATAGCCACTTTGAGTATGGGCAAACGCTCTCGCCAGAACATGATTTACTGTTCTGTCCATATCGGGTCGCAACTCGAACGAGTCGGCTACGCGAACTTTGCTCACGTTCGACATGGCAACTTGACAACTCAGTGGTGTCTCTCGTGCCGAGTGTACAAATGGAACCAAATGTTCTGGTTCCATCTGTACACTCTCAGAGCTACATGCCGTAAGGGTCCATTTGGAACCCCCTCAAGTAATGAATAATAATAATAATGATGAATTGCATTTTTATAGCGCTTTTCCAAGTACTCAAGTGCTTTACAATGGTTCATTCATTCATTCATTCATTCATTCATTCATTCGGCGGTGAACAGTCGTCCTCACTTCCCACATTCACACACCAATGGTGGCAAGTTAGCACCGACCGACTCATTGGAGGCAATGTGGGGTTCAGTGTCTTGCCAAAGGACACTTCGACATGTGGACAGGAGGAGCCGGGATTCGAACCACCGACCCACGGATCATTGGATGACCTGCTCTACCGCCTGAGCCACAGCCGCGCCCTAAGAAACACAGAAAGCCCCTGCCCTTGAGAGCAACTTGTCCTAGATTCTTTTTTAAAAACCCGCATCGGAAACGGTAAAGGGAAACATTTCATGAGCACATGTCTACTACTACTCACCAGTGAAGCCAGGCTGACAGTGACAGATGAAGCCGGCTGCATCCTTGTAGCTGAACTGTAGCGCGCTCAGCTCGGACACGACGCCATAGTTGAGCACGTTGGAGCGCTCGAAACACTCGCCTCCGTTCTCACACGGTCCCAGAACACACTCATCTATGTCCGCCTGGCAGTTCTCCCCCTCGTACCCTGCAGGACACACACACGCGCACACATGCGCACACACGCACATGTCGCACACGCAGTACACACACACACACACACACACACAGTCACACACACATGGTCACATACTGTACACATGCAGACAAATGTAAATGCATGCGTGCACGGACATTCAAATACACACACACAAAAAAGGAAATGCACCCAGCTACACAAACATAGAACATGCGGTCAGTAACGAGCCTAGACAGAGGGTCGTAACACTAGTATAACATTTAAAACAACACTTTAAAAGTGTGTGAACCCATTCTAGTGGTGGGTATTGTCTGCAACCTCACGATACAGAGGTCCACGATACGATGTATATCAATATATTGATAATATATATCGACTAAAATCTTATGATATTTAGTCGACTAAAACTAGACTAACACTAAAACATTCCAGGTGACTAAAATTATTTGTCTGCCTTTATTGATAGGTTAAATGAAAACTATTCAAAATACTATGACTGAAACTAAAATCTAAATTTTGCTGTCAAAATCAACACTGCCTTTAAGACGGGATTCAGAAAGATCTGACATCAAAACCCGGAGCGCTAATTGAACTCAGGCGGAGAATTATACTGCAGAGAATTTCACAAGTTCTGCTTGGCCTTTTTTTTTTTAAGTTTAGATCCCTAATCCCTTCCTCTCTCTGTCAGAATGATGACAGCCGTATTTAATCACAGCACGACGACGCACACATTCTGCACCGTTAGTTATTGCAATGTGCTCACGCATCACTTTTCATAATTCAACACAGCACTGAACACACACAGGACTCAACGATGACTGCACTGCAGTTTCTCTAGTTCTCCACATGGTGGCACTGTGACAACAAAAGGCTGCTCCTTAACCCTATCTTGACCTCTATAATCTCACAGGTCGTAACACATTCTCTTCATCTGTGTGATGTATATGTACTCTGCAATGAATGAAAGTGACTCTGCCAATTGTGACTCTGCCACATACAAAGTGATGCTTCATTTCAACATTACCAGGCGGGCGCCCCTCATTTCACACGAGTGTGATTCTTCTAGATATATTAATATCAGAAAGATGCTAACGGACAGTGATTCTGAAAATGTCTGTATTATGATGTAGAGCCTCAATAATATGTATTTGGCTTCAGAGTCGGACCCCCATTTGAAAATATGTTGTGCCGGCGGGGACCACATACCAGATTAGTGTTAGATTGTTTCTTTAAAATTGCAGATCTACAGGCTCACAGCGCGTAGCACCGTGACACGACAATTTAGAACTTTGTTACAAGTAAAAGTAAGGAATTGAAAATGTACTTAGTACTCATATTGCAGAATGTCCCATTTCACAAGTTCAAAATGTGTACAAAATCACAATGCGTCGCGTTGCGACGCATTGTGAACTTGTAGATCGGCTATTTTCAAATGGCCGAAATGTATAGGGTTGAAGTGGTTACTGTATGTTTTCTAATCAAAATTGAAATCTCCAAAGTATTCAAATATTATTGTAGAGGAGTAAAAGTACAAATTGTGGCTCTGAGATGTAGTGGAGTAGAAGTAAAAGTATTGGAAATTGAAAATACTCGAGTAAAGTAAAAATACCTCAAAATTGTACTTAAGTACAGTACTGAAGTATAAAGTACTTAGTTACTTTCCACCACTGCAAACTATTATTTTGCTGGGACCCCCTGGAAGGGACCCCACTTTGAGAACCTCTGACTGGCCCTAACCGGATCTCGAAGTGGGGTCCCGTGGGAGTACTCGAGACCCAATCTTATGTTTCCCCGGGGCTCAAACAACAAAACAGCCAATCTACACGTTGTGACTTGTAGATTGCCTACGGAAGCCTATCAGGCTCGTTCCTGCAGCAACGTAGACGTGCCATTAATGACGGTAGAGCACAACCCTTGCGTGTGATATTGCTTAAGCATATCAATGTGTTGTGTTGTGTACCGTACTATACCGTACCTGGCCAGCAGAGGCAGCCATACTGGTTGACGCCCTCCAGACAGGTGGCTCCGTTCTGGCATGGGTCAGAGAGACACTCTGGGATGTCCTCCTCACAGTGGTCCCCCACGAAGCCTGTCCCCTCGCACTGACACTCATAGCTGAGGGACACAAGGGACACATTTTAGGTACGGAGCCTGACCCCTCGCACTGACACTCATAGCTGAGGGACACAAGGGACACATTTTAGGTACGGAGCCTGTCCCCTCGCACTGACACTCATAGCTGAGGGACACAAGGGACACATTTTAGATACGAAGCCTGTGCCCTCGCACTGACACTCATAGCTGAGGGACACAAGGGACACATTTTAGGTACGGAGCCTGTCCCCTCGCACTGACACTCATAGCTGAGGGACACAAGGGACACAGCTGCTTAGTAGAGTTCGAGACAAATAGGAAAGCAAGACCTCCGCTTTACTTCCCAGAAATCAGCATGAGGTCATCACAATTGGGCTATGGCCATTTCTTAGCAAAACAAATGCTTGGAATGGATTCAGAATCATGAAAACACCCTAGTTTGACACGTCACATGCTACTTGAGAATTACTTAACTTAAGACCTGGAGGCGTGGTCAATGCCATTTGGCTATTCTGAGTGGCCAAACAGCATTGACCACGCCTCCAGGTCTTACGTTAAGTAATAAGACCTGGTACTTAAGACACGCATAATACTGCCCTTAGTGTCTAAAGGTGTGCGTGCGTGCGTGCGTGCGTGCGTGCGTGCGTGCGTGCGTGCGTGCGTGCGTGCGTGCGTGCGTGCGTGCGTGCGTGCGTGCGTGCGTGCGTGCGTGCGTGCATGCCCCACCTGTTGATCAGGTCGACGCAGCGGCCCTCGTTCAGGCAGGGGCCGCTGGCGCACTCATCGATGTTGACCTCACAGTCCAGACCCTGGAAGCCCTGGACGCACTCACAGGTGTACATGCCCACATGGTCCCTGCAGGTGGCGCCATTCTGGCAGGGCTGGACCTCGCACTCATCAATCTCCACCTCACAGTTCCTCCCTTCATGAGAGAGAGAGAGAGAGAGAGAGAGAGAGAACCACATGTTGTTGGCAGAGAACCAAGCAATGATGAGCTCCACAACCAATGTAATAGTCTTAGTGCACACGCACACACACGCACACGCACGCAGGGACATCGCTGACCATTTGGTTGCCCTCACAAATTCAATTTTTTTTTTACGTATAGTGAAAATGGCTGATCTACAAGCTCACAACGCGTCGCTTCGCGGCGCGTTGTGAGCCTGTAGATCAGCTATTTTCCCCAGTTTGGGTCCCGGGGCCGCGGGGCAAACGTCTAATTTCTCTTCGGGGTCTTGTTTAGCTAAAATCTTTAGGAACCTCGTCCTCAACCACTGCTGTAACGCCTTCCCCCAAACATGCTGTAGAGGGCGATGTTGTGACACAGGAGCTTGTCATTATTCTCAAGCCAAAAGGCAGAGGTTGTTGTGACTGACTGGGGGAAATGTAAATAGTTCTATTCTCTTCTCTTCATGTTGAAAGAGAAAACAAACATTCTTCCTAGCTTTAACTGCACCCTCTAGCACTTCTTTGTCTTGTATCATCGTTATAACATCTATTGTTATTAGGGTAGTTTGGCTTCTTTAACCCCTCAATGACCCCATTGCACTACTTGCACACTATTGGTTGTTTTTGTTACCATAGCGATCTAGTACAGTGGGGGGGGGGGGGGGGGGGTCCCCCAGCTGATTAGCGTAGCAACAGTAAACAAACACAGAGTCTAAAGCGTATACAGCATATTTGAACATTTGTTCTACAGTTGCAATTTAAAGAAAAGACATTCTTAATGCCAAATAGCATGCGAATAGCCAATCTACAAGGCTTGTGGTGCGTGGCGTTGTGAGCTTAATTGCAGTTCAGCTATTTTCACAATATTTATCTGTGGAACTAAATGTAATGTCTCTCACCTCCTACAATTCCAAATGCTTGTTGTCAGGGGGGGGGGGGGGGGGGGGGGGGGGGGGGATACCGGAGAACTCGCCAGTTTACCAAGTCGCCCCAGCGAAAATTCTTCATCAATGTCTTCATCTAACATGCTGTCTTCATCAGTGTAGTATGTCAAACTCACAGATGTTATAGTTCATTTGAATCATTTCCAAAGTGATCAAATTATTTTGTGCAATTAAATGTTCAGCTAGATGATGATAAAAAGGTGAGTATGTGTGAATACCAATGATAAGTAGGCCTACATGTACCATTTCAGGAATCGTTTACTAATTTACATTGTTTCGGTACTTTGGTACCGGTACTTTTAGCATTCCTACTTTCTCTAGTGTTAACTCTAAAAACAACTATCCTCTCTCTCTCTCAATTCAATGCAATTTAAATGAAGGTGATAGTAAAACTAAAATGCACTACATCGCGGCGAGTTGGTAAACTGGTGAGTTCTCTGGATACCGGGGGGTTCCCACTAGTTCATATATGATTATTTTGGGTGGTCGAGATTGGGATAGACCCCATTAAAAGACGTTTCTATATCAGTGATGCTCAAAGCTTTTCATGTCAAGGAACCCAAAAATGATATGTATTTGGTCGCCTACACGCATCACTGAGAACATGTATCCACAGATTTGCACACATTTTCACGATTTCTCTAAAATAGCAGGCCTGTATATCTGTAAATTTTTCAGTAGCTAAAGTTTAAAATAATGGTTTCATGTGGTTAAAACGCTAACGCCCCTTTTGGTGTTTTAAAGCATTATGTTGTACTTTAGCTATTGAAAAAAGAGTGCCGCGCTATGAGCTTGTAGGTCTGCTATTTTTGAAAAAGCGTGAAAATGTGGCACAAATCTTTGATGTATATTCTTTCAGAGCGAACGTTTTTAACTAAAATATTTGCTTTCGGGGGGGGGGGGGGGGGGGGGGGGTTCTCTGGAACTACATATTTTCAGATGGAGGTCCGCGGCCAAATACAGATAATTCTGGGGGTCCTTGACATGAAAATGTTTGAGAACCACTGACACAGAAACATAAGGTTTTTCAGAAAACCTTCAGGATTTAGACGACATTATTTTAGAATCGTCCTCAGGTCCAAATGGGTTCGTTGAACGAGCTCCTCTCTCACCTGTGAATCCTTTCACACAGTCACAGCCGTAGGTGTCCACCTGGTCCTCCACGCACGTGCCGTTGTTTCGACAGGGCTGCGAGGCGCACTCGTTGATGTCCAGGTCGCAGTGGGAGCCCTGGAAGCCCGGCACGCAGAAACAGCGGTAGCCGTCGACCAGGTCCTGGCAGATGGCTCCGTTGCGGCAGGGCGCCGAGCGGCACTCGTCGGCGTCCTCCTCGCAGTGCCGTCCCTCGTAGCCGGCGGGACAGAGACACCGGTACCCGACGTCTGGCACGTCCTCGCAGGTCGCGCCGTTCCGGCACGGGTCCTCGGAGGAGCACGTGGTGGTGTTCTCCTATGGTGTTCATTTTGGGACGGCAAGTTTTGAATTCGTTTTTTTTGGTCATAGTCGTTTTTTTTTATACAATTCAATTTAGTTTTTAGTCATATTTTAGTGATCTGAAATGTGTTAGTGTTTAGTCTAGTTTTAGTTGGCTAAATATCGTAAGATCTTAGTCGACTAACTCTACAGTTGGTTTAGTCGACTGAAATGTATTTCGGAAGGGCCTTGATGGCGTCGTAATGATTTTAAACTTGCTAAAAATCTTACAATCTAGCTCACAACACGTCCCACTGCGACGCGTTGTGAGCTTGTAGATCTGCTATTTTCAGCATGTTCAGGAGAAGTCTCTCCTGAACATTTTAGTCTAGTCCTTATTTTTTGACGAAATTGTCAATAGAATTAGTCTTAAAAAAAAAAAACTAACTCTAGTTTTAGTCATAGTAGCTTGGTTTTCATTTAGCTCTTATTTAGTCTTCGTCAATGAAAAACGTTAAGTCGACGAACACCTTTCGCCGTATAGTTTTAATCGACGGAATCGACACTAACCTGGCAGTACTCGCCGCCCGAGCCGAGCGGGCAGTGGCAGGAGTAGCCGTTGACGCCGTTGACACAGTGCGTCCGCAGCGCGCCCTCGCACGGGTTGCTGCGGCACTCGTCCACGTCCTGGGTGCAGTTGGCGCCCGCGAGGCCCTCGGGACAGTGGCAGGTGTACTCGGGCGTTCCCGGCGAGCTGGTGCAGTTGGCGCAGGGCGCCAGGATGCAGGGGTCGTAGAGTTGGTCGCAGTGGGTGCCCATGTACCAGACGCCGCCGGGGCCTCCTTTGGGGCACAGGCACACGTAGGCGCCCATGTGGTCCTCCAGACAGGTGGCGCCGTTACTACACGGCGATGACAGACAGCTGTCTGCGGCGGCCACCGTGCACAGCAGCCCTGGAGAGAGAGAGAGAGAGAAAGAGCAGCACAATTAGTTAATTTAAACTTAAGACCATCCCCAGAGTTTTATTTTTGTCTCCAACTCTGCAGTTCCATGGACTTCTATTATGGACCCCCAGCTGCCTATCAAGAGTGACCGTGAACCAGTCCTCTTCACAGAGCACGACCATGCATGGACTGCTACCATACCCTGCAGTAAGACGCCTGAGGACGAGAAGCGACCTGTCTGGAACGTCGGTTAACATTTGCCTACCTTCTTTCTGTAAATAACCTCTGTGAAGCATTGATTCTCGCCAGGTATGCATGAGTGAAGTTGCTTTTCAAATGACAAAACAACGTTGCTCCCATGACGCAAACATGCAGGTGCAGATGTAACAGCAAAAGAAGAAGACTTGATATTATAAAAAGAGACTTTACAGAGACAAAAAGGACAAACCAGGATTTCTGTTGAGGTGTATTCTTTCTTGGTGAATTGGAAGAGAAAAGAGAAAAATCTCTAAAAGAGAACACCAGCACGAAACTCTCGTTTTATTTACTTTTAATTTCTTTAAATGTTGGCATGATACGCTGCAGAGCAGCAGCACACACACAATGGAAGAGACAGACAGTGCCTATATTTTCCTATATTTGCCTATATTTTCAAAACAAATATGAAAGAGAGAATCATTGGGAGGGAACAACTATTTTTATGGTGCACTTCATTTGAAAGCTCCTGCCTCTGACGATGAATATTGACGACGACGTGACCAAACCAAACAAAGGAGAAGCCAGTAAAAAGGGTACTCCCTTTTTACTGGCTTTTCCGTGTTTGCAATTTGTATGCGCATGAGTGAGCAACTCCATTGAATTGAACTGAATGGCAGGGAAAGGTGACATCACAATGTACTCATAGTGACATGGAGGTGACATCACACATGATGTCACCTCTACAGTATTTCACCACTATGTCACTAATGGATACACTTTTAAGAGGCACGTCACGGCCATATGTAGCTGTGATTGTGGAAGTCAATTTTCCCAGAACCTAATACATTTTGATTGTGACTGCCGGTTGTAGTTCAGTGAAGCTGCTGCTGGAACCGATTGTACCCGTTAAGAGTTATTCAGCTACAGTTCCCAACCTTGGCAAATAGGTTGATGTATATGTATAGCATGCTATGGTAAGATACATCTTGTGCCAATGAAGCAATTTGAATTGAACTGAAACTTAAACATATACGTACTATCCGAGCACCTAAGTGGAAGCAAGTCATACGTAATGATGGAGGAGAAGACAAGAGCTCAGCAGATTCCAGCTCCTTTACACAGCATATTTTGGGTGTAAAGGAATTTCCCAAACGTCCCCCTTAGTAGTCTAGAATAAGGCATTCTAATGACATACATGGTCGCATGTGTAAGTCTGCATACGAGCAGACTTGAGAAAAAGCGGCCCTCCGCAAAATGAACAGACAAAAAAAAGATTACTGAATCAGACCAGTGTAGTTTTTGGCATCAAATTTAGATTTTCGTTTTAGTCATAATAGTCTCTTGAATAGTTTTCATTTAGTTTCAGTCCCATTTTAGTCACCTGGAATGTCTTAGTGTTAGTCTAGTTTTAAGTCGACTAAATATAAGAATTTAGTCGATTAAATCTACAGTTGATTTAGTCGACTAAAATGTATTTTGGTGGGCATGGATACCAGTGACATAGAGTCTGTAGGGGCCAGGGGGTAGCGGGGGCGGGCCCCCATGACGATTATAAAAACATTTCGTCTCTGATGGATACCATTGTATAATGACTGTTTTTACACTTGCTGAAAATAGCCGATCTACAAGCCCACAACGTGTCGCGCTGCGACACGTTGTGGGCTTGTAGATCGGCTATTTTCAGCATGCAACTTATTGTAAAATGACCTACAGTATAGTGAATCTCTTGTCCACTCGTCCCTTCCTAACATTTTTGTCTAGTTTTTATTTGTTGACGAAATTGTCAGTATATTTAGTCTTAGTTTTAGTCACCATAGCATATAGTTTTCATTTCAGTGAAATGATCAGTGGAAAAAGGTAGTCGACGGACATTTTTCATCTTCGTTTTAGTCGACAAAAACAACACTGAATCAGACTATAGTAACATGGGAAGTTCCTTTACAAAATATGGACGTAAACAGCTTAGTGAACCGGGCCCACTCAATGAGAGCACAGTACCAGCCAGGTGGCTACAGGGGAGGGTCGCTGGACATGGCCGCAAACAAAAATAGAACCACGATATACTGTTAAATCCTGTGGCTTATACACACTGCCCAACACCGTCTGTAACCTCTGACCCTTCCTCTCCTTTTGTCTTTAGAAGTATTTAGAAAGCAATCTGGTAATGAAGAGTAAAAAGCCGCCGTCTTCTCTCCAGACTTAAAGATGGGAGCATATGGCGTGTGGAGTAAACGTATTACGCTCGTTTAGAGTGAGCAGCTGTCACCTGGCTCGCTTGGAGGACTATATCTATCGTCAATGAAAGTTCCACTTACACTCTGTGCCGAATACACCTCTGTTGTTGTTCTCTTTTCACTCTCTGTTCCAGCTCAAATAAAAATGAATCTTTCCAAGTTTCCATATTATTATTGGGGCGGGAACCCCTTTTGGTTCTTTTAAGCATTATGTTATGCTTTAGCTGTTGAAAAATAGCAGGTCTACAAGCTCATAGCGCGGCACCGAGTGCCGCGCTATGAACTTGTAGGTCTGCTATTTTTGAAAAATCGTGAAAATGTGGCGCAAACCTTTGAATATTATATTCTTTCAGAGTGAACGTTTTTAACTCAAATCTTTGCTTCTGGGGGCTGTCCCTGGAACGACATATTTTCAGATGGGGGTCAGCAGCCAAATACAGTACATATAACTTTTGGGGTTCTTGACATGAAATATTGAGCACCACTGATATAGAAACGTAGGTATTTCAGAAAACTGTCAGGATTTAGAAGCCATTTTTTAAGAATCGTCCTCAGGTCTAATTGGGTTAAGACATGCAGTATTGAGTCCTTTAACACCCATAGCCTGCAGGCCAAATCAGCAAAGAAGTCTGTCTGGCCCCCCCAGGACAGGTCTGCCTCTGAACAAACAAATTCAGACGCACTGGACTGTATTAATCCTCTCTCTTAAGTTGACTGTACTGCGCGTAAACCTACCGGAGAAGATTATAGACTAGTCAAGTATGCTCATTTATCATTCGTTGGTTACATTTTTCTTTCACGTATAACCGTGATAGGGCAATAGTTGTGACCGCCATGTCTTGAACTAACGTAACTATAACGTCATACACCTGCTTGGCTGGGACTAAAACCTTCTCTCCCGTGACTTTCCTCTTAGACATGACATTTTTCCAACCCATGCTAAATTCAGTGGAAGGAGAGATGTATTGATACAATTATTTCCATCCCGAAACCGATTGCGATAGCCATAACTTGCGGTATCGGTCGATACAGAGTACCAATCCGATAACAGTGTGTAATTAAAACTCAAAGAAGTTGGTTGGGTTCAGGAACTCTCTGGGTTCCTTGGGGGGGTTCTAAATAGACCCTTACCAGTCTGCAAATCTGAGAGTTATGGTGGTCCTTGAAATTAAAAAAAGTTTGCGAACCACGGATCTAGGAATAAATCAAAGTTCCATTATGAATTGTGTCAGTATGAATTAACTAATTAAACTATCTAAACTAATGTAAATAGTACAATAAGAGTAAACAGTCGTGCAACAACTGAAACAATAAAAAATATGAGAATATGTGAATTAAATATCATCATGTGATCAATTATGTGGTATCGGAATGCTATAGACTGCCATACTCGCCAGCCTTTTAGGCAGCAGTATCGGCAGCTTTTCCGATGGTGTTAGAACGACTCTAATGTAAAGAGAATGTAAATGTAATGTAATGTAAATGTAAGAGATTTGTAGTTGTCAATTTAGCATATAGAGCGTCGCAGTCCTGCCCCCTTTCAGAATGACAAGTGGCCCAGGAAATAATTCCCCATTCATTTTCCTCATAGGCTTTTCAAAAAGTATCTATTTAAAGACGTTTACACCGCGGACAAGGCTTGTGACAAATCATGACAATAAACACAATGTTTTGGGCCGATCAAATAATTAGTAAGAAGAAAAACAAAACAAAAAGTGTTGTACCCTGCCTTTTTTTCTTCTTCTTTCTAGTTATTTGATCTGCCCAAAACATTGTGTTTATTGTCATGATTTGTCACCAGCCGAGTTGGCGTTTGTCCGCGATGTAAACTTTTTGAATACTTTTTGAAAAGCCTATATGGGGGAAATGAACGGGGAATAATTTCCTGGGCCACTCGTCGTTCTCAAAGGGGGCGGGACTGCGGCGCTCTATAGGCATTCTGCAAACGGATAGTGCGCTAGGATGCTTTGTGTCCGGGTATAGCTCAGTCGGTAGAGCATTCGCCTTTCGACCGCAGCGTCATGGGTTCCATCCCGGGCACCGCCACCTCAGCGTATGAGTACAGCACGGCTTGAAGTCGTGCGGTAAGTACTGGGAGGTGAGGTGTTGCGCTCCACCTCAGCAACCCATCTCTCAGAGGTCTAGCGCATTGAAACAGGGATAGACTAACCCGCACCCTGGCTGATTCAGACAATAAGCCTCTCTGACTTACTATACCACTAGTGCTAGGATTAGGTCTTCCACCACGCCCCATGTGGCACAATGGGTAGAGCATATGGCACTGCCACTGGTTAGGGGATTTATTCAATCTGGAGACACCATGATATTCATCGCTCATGGTTGCGAAGGGTGTTGTGGTTTGAACAAACAGCATCAAATTTTTTTATGTTTTTATTTTTGGTATTCAGACAGCCAGCAATGGGTAAAACGCTCTCCAAAAATGTTAGTGTCTGTGACACATCTAGGGGCCGCAATTTGCATTCAATGATTTTCCTAGAAGCTTTGTCATTGGTCGATTTGCCTGTCTACTTCCTGATTGGTTAGTCATTGCGACCGGGTGTTTTTTTGACCAATGACAAAGCTTCTAGGAACATCTTTGAATGCAGATTGTGGCCTCTAGATGTGTCACAGAGACTACATTTTTTGGGAGACTTTTACTACATTACAATTTTGACATATTATTGCTTATAGCAGCTTTAAGGAATTTAACGTTATACCTTAAAGGAGCATTCAGTGATTTGGGTGATTTGGAGAAAAAAAACAGTCCGCCCTGGTAACAAGATGTGCACATGCACGCACTACAGTGGGGGGACACGTGACAGGCCAACAGCACGCACACCAAGGCCTGCCCTCGCTCGATCATGATTGGCGGAAGGCCTCTCTATCCTGATTGGATGACGGCTGGGCCACCTAGCCAAAAAACGAAACCTACGGGTTTTTTTTACCCCAGGGGTTAACTGGGGACAGGGAGGAACTCCTAATATGGTCAGCACACTCTATAGTAGGGAGGATTATTACAACAAAAAAAAGATATATTTTTTGAATTAAGTGAAATCACTGAATATACCTTTAACAAAGAAATCCTACCAAACCACCAGGCAAATATTTGCTATACATACACTTTTTAGTCTGCTCTGAACGAAGGCTCTGCCGAAACGCGTCAGCGTTCGCAAATACACATGAGAAATCACGTCTTGCATCTATTTCGGAGTGCCACTTTTTTCCATTTAGTTGGTTTATGAGTTAAGTTATTTTCAAAGCTGAGCACCCACTGCCTCAACCAAGGGCAGTTTACAGAGGATAAGCACGCACCTGCTTTTCTTCCTTTATTGCTATACATACCGTATATATATAACACCTATGTCTCCCCATCACTCACACCACACAAATCTATGGCCTCATGCAGTGGTGGGAAAGGTATTCAATTGTTTTACTTAAGTAAAAGTACCAATACTGCAATTTAGACGTATACTTCGTTACAAGTAAAAGTACGGAATTGAAAATGTACTTGAGTAAAAGTACAAAAGTATCGGCATCAAAATGTACTTAAAGTACTAAAAGTAAAAGTACTCATATTGCAGAATGTCCCATTTCACAAGTTCAAAATGTGTAGAAAATCTATTGAAAATAGCCGATCTACAAGTTCTCAATGCGTCGCGAACTTGCGACGCATTGTGAGCTTGTAGATCGGCTATTTTCAAATGGCCGAAATGTATAGGGTTGAAGTGGTTAATGTATGTTTTCTAATTAAAATTAAAAAATTAAAATCGCCAAACTAGTAACTAAAGTTTTCAAATAATTGTAGTGAAGTAAAAGTAAAACTTTTGGCTCTGAGATGTAGTGGAGTAGAAGTAAAAGTACTGGAAATTGGAAATACTCAAGTAAAGTACAAATACCTCAAAATTGTACTTAAGTACAGTACTTAAGTAAAAGTACTTTCCACCACCTTCTATGGCCTCATGCATGCTGTGTAAGGCACCATAACCATGCTATGCAGCATTCTGCCTTTTCTCACATCCTTATCTGACGTCACACCAAAGCCTGCCAGCTCCCATCAGGCTGTGGTCAAACACAGTGCATGTCATATTAACACCGTCGTCCTGCTTTCCCTCATTCAGTGCATCCTGGGGCAAGGCGCTGTCACTGTCTCCTCTGCTTTCATTTGTATGCATGGGAGCAAAGTACAGTTGGGTGCCACCGATATTGTCCCTTATCATTTGACCCATTTAGGCCTGACCTCAAAATTTTAAAAAATCCTTCTAAATCCTCCAGTTTTCTGAAATAAATATTTTCACGATTTTTCAAAAATAGCAGACCTACAAGCTCGTAGCGCGCCACTCGGTGGCGCGCTATGAGCTTGTAGATCTGCCATTTTTCAATAGCTAAATTATAACATAATGTTTAAAACACCAAAAGGGGTTCCCGCCCAAAATGGGTTAACTGTCCTTTTGCGCAGATCACGCAAACCTCAGCAAAAAGAAAAGGACAATATCGATGGCCTCCAACTGTAAGTAAAAGTATCAAGCAATAGAGCGTCGCAGTCCCGCCTCCTACCCTGGACCAGGAAATGATTCTCCGTTCATTTTCCTCATAGACATTTCAGAAAGTATTTATTTAAAGACGTTTACGCCGCGGACAAAGCCAACTCGAGTCGTGACAAATCATGACAACAAACACAATTTTTTGGGCCGAACAAATAATTAGAAAGAAGAAAAAAACGGCAGGTTACAACACTTTTTTTGTTGTTTTTCTTCTTTGTAATTATTTGTTTGGTCCAAAATATTGTTTGTGTTGTCATGAGTTGTCACGACTCGAGTTGGCTTTGTCCGCGGCGTAACCGTCTTTAAATAAATACTTTAAGAAATGTCTATGGGAAAAATGCATTGGGTTTCATTTCCTGGTCCATGGTAGGGGGCGGGACTGCGACGCTCTATAGGCTACCACAATGTAAATAATACTCAAAAACAGTGGTTTTCTAACTTTTTCATGTCAAGGACCCCCAAATTGACACTCATTAGCCCTATTAGAAAATATATGCCAAGGACCACCCATAAGAGAAGATTTTTACGGCTCTAGCTGTGATTCTCAACCATTTTCATTTAAAGGACCCCATGCAGGTTTGACCTGAATTACTGTACAAAGTCGTATATAACTAAAGTTTTCAGATGGGGGTCCGCGGCCAAATACAGATAATTCTGGGGGTCCCTGACGTGAAAAAGGTTGAGCACCACTGACATAGAAACAGAGGTTTATCAGAAAACGGTCATGATTTAGAAGACATTTGTCGAATCTGCTCTCATGGTCTAAATGTGTTGAGAGCACATCTCTCCAACATGCATAATGTACTCGAGGAAGGAGAATATGTTTGTACAGCACCCACACCCACACCCACACACACACACACACACACACACACACACACACCCACACACCCACACATTACTGTAAGTACATTACAAACTGGGGAGCTTTTCATGAAGCTCGCACTCCTCGTGTAACTACAAGATTCTGCGTACCATCTTAACCAGAATACTGATAATGAGTGAATGCGTGACGAATGAATCATGACTCGGTTAAGCCTGTGCAGGGATGGATGGCATGACAATGGCTGTGTTGTTGGCGTGAGTCATCATGGCCAGTGACCCTGCTATGTAAGCATATACAGTACTCTGTGTGTGTGTGCGTGTGTGTGTGCGTGCGTGTAGATCTGCTATTTTCAGCATGCAACCAATTGCAAAATGATTTACACTGGATTTCTTGTCCATTAGTCCCTTCCTAACATTTTAGTTTAGTTTTTATTTGTTGACAAAATCAACAGTATATTTAGTCATAGTTTTAGTCATCATGACTTAGTTTATATTTAGTTTTTATGTCAGTTTTTTTGTTTTTGTCAGTGAAAAAAGGTAGTCGACAAAAAGATTTTCGTCATAGTATTAGTCGACGAAAAAAACACTTCTTCAGACCCCACTTTTAAAACCACTAGCTGTTCATGACTTTCAGAAACAACTTTATAGTCACATCACAGTCTTAAAAAGTGGGTGAAAATGTGTTTTGTAAGGTTTTTGTGCATATATATGTAAGCAAATCAAGGCAGGAAAGAAGAACAAAAGGTACAAGTAAAGGGTTTCAGATAATTTAGAAGCTTGTTTCACAAACAGCGCAGCCGTTGGGTTTCTCTCGCTTATTTACAGTTTGTACAGACATGAAGCTTGTCTCCAGTTCAACAGTACAGTATTCAGTGGAACCCTTATCTAGGTTAGAACAAACCGCTTCTATTTTTTTCACTGACATAATTGTTGATATACTGGAAGTCTTCAAGTAAGCACTTTGCCATTTTGTCAGCTTCATTAAAAAAAACATAGGTTTTCTTTTTTTGTTTGTTTTCTTTACTTTTCTGAGGAAAGGCATATTGCTTGTTTTTCATTGGTCACCTTGGTGATGACCCACGCATGCTTGTCCTTGGCACGATTAAATCCAACTATTTGCTGTCTGACTCACTACACGTCTTGTTACCGAGAAATGCTGCTAAATACTGGTGCCTACTCATTGTCTGAGCTTTGCAGGTGCTTTGGTGCAACTTTGAGCATAGCGTCCAGTCTTAAAGGAGAATTCCATGCTAGAAGGCTTTCTTACCTTTATTTGTAGTTGTTACGTCCCCACCAAAGAGGTCCAGGTGTTATTTTGTGCAAAAGTGCATTAATGGCTATTTCCCCTAATATAAGCCCTCAGTGGGGGTTGGGTTTTTGTGCTAATTCGCTTATTTCCATCAAAATAAGTAGTAAAGGGTGCCGCTTGGGATACTATTTATACATTATGGAGAGAGGATATATACAAAAAGATTTTTGAGCGATGGAAATAAGCGAATTAGCACAACAACCCAATGCCCCATTCAATTCAATGCAATTCAATTCAATTCATTGAGGGCTTATGGTAGGGGAAATAGCCAATAATGCACATTTGCACAAAATAACACCTGGACCTCTTTGGTGGGGACGTAACAACTACAAATAAAGCCTTCTAGCATGGAATTCTCCTTTAAGGTGTGCACTACATCATACTTGGACAAGTGGCGGCCCGGGGGCCACATGCGGACCCCACCATCGCTCAATGCAGCCCGCAGGTTAATATGAGAATACTGATATGTTATTGATAATAGATTTGTATTATTATTACAAATCATACATTAACCACTTCAGCCCTATATACTGTACACATTTTGGCCATTTGAAAATAGCCGATCTACAAAGCTCACAATGTGTCGCAGACTCGCAGTGTGACGCATTGTGAGCTTGGAGATCTGCAAGCTCTACAAGAGATCTACAAGCTCATAGCGCAGCACCGAGTGCCGCACTACGAGCTTGTAGATCTGCTATTGCGAAAATGTGATGCAAATCTTTGAATATATATTCTTTCAGAGTAAACGTTTTTAAGTCAAATCTTTGCTTCTGGGGGAGGGTCTCTGCCTGAACAACATATTTTCAGATGAGGGTCCGCGGCCAAAATTAAATACAGATAATTCTGGGGGTCCTTGACATAGAAACATCGGTTTTTCAGAAAACTTTGGGGATTTAGAAGACTATTATTTTAGAATCGTCCACAGGTCTAAATAAATGGGTAAAAAAACCTGCACTCAGAATGCTGCAGATAAGGAAGGGGGGGGGGGGATCTCTCCCCCTCCCCCAGATCCATCCTTACCCACTCAAGCCCATTCTGACACATTCCAGTGTGCTGGTGTCACAGCCTAAGCGCCCATGTCATCAAACAGTTCATAGATCATGGTTATGACCACAGCCCAGAGGTGGTGATCTCTGGCACCAAGCCGTACCGCTCTCAGTCTCTCTCTCTCTCAACCCAACAATAACATTGAGCAGAGCCATGCTCTCTCTAGTCTATAGTCTGTTCACTACGTCACTTCACAATGAAAAAGGACTAAACCTGAGTTTGTTTTTTACACTGTGGTCCATCTTAACTAAATTAATCGGGTACGAATGTGTGTCGAAAATGTTATTTTTTTGTTCTTAAATTAATTCAAACGATGTTTGAATCGGTTGAGATCATTTTTGCATTTGGTTCCAAAACAAATAATTGGCTTGTTTCAAAAGTCCTCCTGATATTAATTAAAGTTACATTATTTGGATACTTGAGATAAGGCAGATCACCCCCCTCCCCCCCCTGCATTACTTCAAGAAAATGTTCCAGAAAACAACAATAACGGTAAAATTGTATTAGAACAATGTTGCTTTGAGAATATGTGGTATAAAGACTCTGGGCAGGTCATAATAGACAAACATATGGCGAAAACAGGCAAACATCTGTCAAAGATAGCCAGTCTACAAGCTCAGAACACTGTGTTGTGGACTTGTCTATTTGAATTTGACATACAACAAAGTATATATATAGGGTTGTTGTTGTCAACCGTTGAGTTCTTATATTGTTTTAATATAGTGTCTTTTCATGTTGTATGTCTCCTAGCAGGTTGAGGGGGCTTAGGAGGTCAGAAGCTTACTGGAGATGTTGTCCAGAGGTGAAGACCGGAGAGATCTGAAGGGTGAGCTTATCTGTGTTGCCCAAAGAGGGAGGGAGAGGAGGCATTACAATGTAACATGTCCTCATTTCCTCCTCACCATGTTTGGTATTTGCCCAATAAACGATTTCATATCGGATACTCTATATGTTCTGCGAAATGCTCTAAAAATAGGGGCATAGTCGGAGATTGTCTCACATGAAATCCCTCACAGACTAAGTTACATAGTTCATGTTTGAATATGTGTATATTTCATGAGACATTTGGAGAAAATAAGCAACCTTTTCAGGAACCCCAGTGTTCGTGGCCCACCCAGTTGACCACTTAACCCGGCAGCCTTCACCTGGCCTAATGTTTATTTCAATCAATCAATCAATCAATCAATCAACCGTGTTGATTTGGCTTTTTAACTCCATTTGGGTGAAAAAGGGCCCTGGGTGGGGTAACAAGAAATATACAGTTTGCCCCCCAGTTTAAATGTCAAAAGAAAGTGTGGCTACAGGGCTCATAGCATGGCCGCTACAACGCTATGAGTCACAGAGACGGGATGCCCCTGGCTCACACACAACTTCTGCTCATAGGAATTCTATTGAGTCGCCGCGGGAGACGGCCTGGATTGAGCTTTGTGCTAACTTTGTTGGTAGTCTAAAGGCTGCTCGGCAGGTGGCCCAACCCCAAGAAAAAAAACACACAAAAATGCACAAATCCACATAGCACATTAGTCACACTTGCACGTACAACAATGCCGAGTTGTGAAGACTTCCAGACATTTTGTGTCCGCTCGGTGTCATCTGCAGCCAGGAATTTGAATCAAGATCGTTTGACATGATGTGAACACTAGTAGTGAATCAATATAGTTCAGTCAGTGGTTCTCAAACGGCTTTAATTTTCAAGGAACGTCATAACTCCGAGTGTGCAAACACAACCAAATGGACCTGTAATAAGGGTCCATTTGAAACTCACTTAAGGAACCCTGGCCTGAGGGTCCCACCGGGACCCCACTTTGAGAACCATCAATTATAGTTGTAGCCTACACATACATGATAACCACACAGTCGTAGCTAATAATAGTGAGATTTATTTGGAGTTGTTTTTCTTCCAAACCGTTTTTAAAGTGCCAGGGCTCTCTCTCGTCGCCACACTTCTCAAGACCCCCCCCCCCCCCCCCCCCCCCCCCCCACCCCTCGTGCTACTCCCCCATTCAACGTTTAGACAAAACCCAGTGCAGCAGCCGGACTACTTGGCCCGTCACCATGGCGATGGCTAACAATGGCCCCCCTCGCATGTGATCACGCCCCAAGCCTTGCCTTCTGTCCCCGCCGCAATTTAACGAGGTTCAGGCGCTTCCCACAAATGAAGGTCGCGGGAAAAATGGGTCAACCAACCGGGCTTCATTAGGTGGGGTTTAAAATATCCCCCGCACACGCGCGCACACGTGCACACACACATACACACACACACACGGTCACACCCTGCACAGCCATGTTTTATATCGGCTAGTGGAGTTGTTAGCTCCATCACAGACACATCAGTGAATCATCATATAGTTACACAAGCCCATTAGACCCCCTGCACTGTCGTCATTTGTGAGCCGTTATGAATTAAACCATTATTAAGCACTCAAGCCAATTAAAGAGATGTGTGTGCGCTACAGATTATGCCAGATTATAGATTTTTTAAGATAAGCCTTGCTACTCATCCGAACCTAAACACAGTTCCATTAATAATTAGACTATCACAGTGGTTCTCAAAGTGGGGTCGAGGGACGCTCAGATTTCCTTAAGGTGGTTCTATATGGACCCTTACAGGTCTGTAACTCAGAGTATACAAATGGAACCAAATGGACCCTTACAGGTCTGTAACTCAGAGTATACAAATGGAACCAAATGGACCCTTACAGGTCTGTAACTCAGAGTATACAAATGGAACCAAATGGACCCTTACAGGTCTGTAACTCAGAGTATACAAATGGAACCAAATGGACCCTTACAGGTCTGTAACTCAGAGTATACAAATGGAACCAAATGGACCCTTACAGGTCTGTGACTCAGAGTGTACAAATGGAACCAAATGGACCCTTACAGGTCTGTAACTCAGAGTGTACAAATGGAACCAAATGGACCCTTACAGGTCTGTAACTCAGAGTGTACAAATGGAACCAAATGGACCCTTACAGGTCTGTAACTCAGAGTGTACAAATGGAACCAAATGGACCCTTACAGGTCTGTAACTCAGAGTGTACAAATGGAACCAAATGGACCCTTACAGGTCTGTAACTCAGAGTATACAAATGGAACCAAATGGACCCTTATACAGGTCTGTAACTCAGAGTGTACAAATGGAACCAAATGGACCCTTACAGGTCTGTAACTCAGAGTGTACAAATGGAACCAAATGGACCCTTACAGGTCTGTAACTCAGAGTGTACAAATGGAACCAAATGGACCCTTACAGGTCTGTAACTCAGAGTGTACAAATGGAACCAAATGGACCCTTACAGGTCTGTAACTCAGAGTGTACAAATGGAACCAAATAGACCCTTACAGGTCTGTATGTCTGTGTGAAATAAACCATTCATTTAGTATTATTAATGAAACTTTTGTGCGACACTCATGTCTGATGAAGTAGTAGGGTATTAACTTATGAAAAACTAGAAAAAGTGCCCTTCTGGGCACAGGTCTCCACCAGGAGGATAGGAGTGTGTGTGATGTTTGGCAAAATGTTTCGGAGTAATATAAACATGTTTTTTTGTTTGTTTGTTTCTTGCAACAATTTTCTTGTGTGGACACTGGATATTGTATAGGGGGGCACTGGACCAAAAAAACAAAGGAAACTGTGCCTTAACAAAGCATCTGATAACATCTCAACTGCTGAACTGATCACACAACCGACACACCTGCTCACCTGATTCAATCTCACCTGCTAATAATTCCTCCCCCTGATCACCTGCTGCCAATCGATCTTCCATCTGATAGCTCTTACCTCACTCACCTGTCACTAATCCATCTGATATAACAACTCTTACCTCACTCACCTGTCACTAATCCATCTGATATAACAACTCTTACTTCACTCACCTGTCACTAATCCATTTGATAACAACTCTTCCCCCGCTCAGCTGTCACCAATCCATCTGATAATAACTCTTCCTCACCTGTTGCCAATCTAGAAAAAGTGCCCTTCTGGGGACAGGTCTCCACCAGGAGGATAGGACTGTGTGAGATGCTTGGCAAAATGTTTAGGAGTAATATAAACATGTTTTTTTGTTTTTGTTTTTTGCAACAATTTTCTTCATTTTGTTGAGGAAATGCAGAGCCACTCATAGCATCTCTGAGGATAGAATTCTGGATGAGCAGGACATATGCAGCATTTGGAACGAAAACGGGCCACTCCTGAAAACTTTGTAAGGCAATCTTAGCCAATCTGTGTAGAATCTGAGAAATCCATGAAATCCAAATCTGACTACAGAGATCATGTGGACCGATTTGCGTGAGATTTGGATGAAATCTGTGCGACTAAGCAATGTGTTTTGCAGAAATCGGCCTCATGGTGGCGCTATAACCTCCAACCGATGTGGAGGGATGCAGGGACAATGTTTTTCCATGGCCTCTAGGGAGTGCGCATACATAAGTTGTATACAGATCGATGCAGTTATAGCTAAAAACAGGAATTGGCTTGTTATAGCGCCACCGTGAGGCTGATTTGGGGGAAAAAATTGTGGCATGTCGTCCTCGGCTCTAGTGGAAATGTGCATGTATAATTTCACGGAAATTGCACACTGTGTTTGTGATTTGTGGCATTTTGTTCGGAACGGACCAATCGTGTGAGCTTTGGAAGCCAATCTTAGCCAATCAGGATGGAAGATGGGAAATGGTGCCGCTCCGTGTTGATCACATGACTATGGAGATAGTGTATACCGAATTGTGTGATGTATGGATAAAATGTGTACGAGTAATCTACATAAATGTGTTTTGCCTAAATCGGCCTCATGGTGGCGCTATAACAGGCTGTTGAGGAATATTTGGGAGGTTGTGCCGGAGATTAGCTGATAACGGACGGACGGAAGGAAGGACGGACGGACGGACGGAAGGAAGGACACACACACACACACACACACGGACGGAGTGCAAAACATACTCTCTCCCCATGCCTTCGGCCTGGTGGAGACAACTAAAACATATGAGAAGTTGAGATATATGGAGATACTTGGTTTCCTCCCGACAGCGGCTGGCCATGCCAGCAATCAGGATAATTCCTTTTTTTCCCCAAAGTCTCCTGAACTTGAACACAGTATTTTTGCGTTGAACACATTTGTTTAGAAATCCATGTCGTACACCATACACCATCTCCACTAGCTACCGGAAATAGCTGATCTACAAGTTCTCAACGCGTCGCAGCTTGTAGAGAGCTTGTAGATCTGCTATTTTCACTATTTGTGTCCAAAAGTGCCCTCTTTATATGGGATTTCAGCCCCTGCCCCTCTTAACACTCTCTGCACGTCCCTGCGGCAGCGGCAATGTGATGATGAACATGCACTGGAAGTTATCAGTCCAGTTAATGGTCCGTTTCAGCACGCAGCCTCCTCCTGAGCCCTAACCACGAACACATGCATCTCCTCATTGCACCTTGCTCACTCACATGCATGTTCACCAGTGGTTTTCAACCTTTTTCATATCAAGAAAGACCAGTGGCGTGCACAGATAGACACTAGGGGGTGCTAGAGCACCCCCTGCCCTTTTGGCAATGTGCCCTTTTGAAAAAAAAAACGAAAAAAAAAACATTTTTTTCTCTTTTTTTCAAAAATAGCAGACCTACAAGCTCATAGCGCGCCACTCGGTGGCGCGCTATGAGCTTGTAGATCTGCTATTTTTCAATAGCTAAAGCATAACATAATGCTAACACCAAAAGGGGTTCCCGCCCAAAATGGATTAAGGCAACCGGCCGGTTCCACGCGCTGCACAAGGTGCCCTTTTTTCACTTGAGCACCTGCCCCTCTAAATGTCTGTGCACGCCACTGAGAAAGACCCATTCTTTTTTTTCGGCATTTGAGCCACGGGAACCACCATTTGATGAGATTTAGCCTTGCAGACCCAAAACGAAATAATGTTGTTATCGTTGGATAAGATTTACTTCCACAATTCCCTGCTGTATTGATGTTGGTACCATTAGGAGAGATTACAGCCTATACCTTTGATCAAAATCACAATTGTTTTAGACTCTGGGTAATGCAGATGTTTAGCAACAATTTAACTCTTGAGAGCATGAAATAAAACCAAATGGGATAATAATTTGGTTTCATTTCATGCTCTCAAGAGTTAAAGATCTAATGAGGGTCCATTTGGTTAGCAACTCTCCATCATTAAGCTGCATGGGACCACCTGGAACCCCCTCAAGGACCACTAGTGGTCCCCGGACCACTAGTGGTCCCCGGACCACTGGTTGAAAACCACTGATGTGCACAAAGAGCCTACTACACATACAGAGGATGGTAACCAATTACATTTACTCGAGTACTGCACTGTACTTGAGTACTGTACTCATGTAAAACAATTTAGTATCTGTACTTAATTTGTTTAAAATACATTTGAAAGCTCATGACTTTCAATCCACTTTTGACTATACACACATTTCAAGGAAGGGACCCCCAGTACCCAAACGCAAAAATAAAACAAAAATAACCAATTCATCTGTATTTCAAATATAGCATAGTTGTGAGCTTGTGGGCTTTTAAATCTGCGCAACTTTTGGTTATTATTTATCTTTCGAAATGTGTTTCTAAAATGTAAATACAGAAATAAATCGATATTAAAAAGAAAATGCTGCACCTTGTCATCACAAGTGTTCCCATGTACTTTAACTCAAGTACAATTCTAACTTAAATTGTGTTGTAGGTGAATAATGAATGCTTTGACCAGGAGAATCTGTATTTGTTCGATTCTGACTCAAGTACTTTGTCCTTCACTGACACACACGCACGCATGCATTGCATACAGACACACACAGTGGTGTAAGTACATTTACTCAAGTGCAGTACTTAAGTACAACTTTGAGATACTTTTACTTCACCGGCGTATTTCAAAATTTCAATACTTTTACTTCTAGTCCGCTACATCTCAGAGTTGTACTTTTAACTCCACCACAATTATTTGAAAACTTTAGATTTTGATTATTGTTACAAAACATACATTAACCATTTCAGCCCTATATAAATATTAGCCATTCTACAAGATTGTAGATCTGCAATTTTCTAAATATGTTTTAGACATTTTGAAATGGGACATTCTGCATAATGACTATAGGCCTACTTTCTAATTGTGGTACTTTAATAGATTTGGATGCCAAAACCTTTGTAGGCCTATTGGTACATTTTTAATTCCGGACTTTTACTTGTAACATAGTATAGGCTACTTCTACATTGCAGTATTGATACTTTTGAGCGCACACGCACACGCACACACGCACACACACACACACACACACACACACACACACACACACACACACACACACACACACACACAGTACACCATACACTTTGCAGTCAAAGAAAGATGATGCCGAGTCACTCACCCAGCTTGAACATCATCATGGTGAGCAGTACAGTCCGTTGGTACTTGGAGAAAACTCTCCCCGACTCCATGGCAAAGTTGTGCGTCCTTATCCTCAAGGCTTGGAGGAGTGAAGCAGCAGCAGTAGTAGCAGCAGTAGTAGTAGTAGTAGTAGTGTTGTGACTGTGGTCCTGTCACTCTGTCGCAGTCTCCCCAGCATCCAGCACGCTGCGTGATGCAGACACCAACACACAGCAGTAAAAGTTAACTGGGAGTAAACCAACAGTGGCCGGGACCCCCATGCATGCCCGGTCGGTGTGTGTGTGTGAGTGTGTGTGTGTAAGCTCTCTGGGGACCAGTCAGAGTGCTGGACTATAGGAGTAAAGCAGAGTAATCACCCCAACAGAGACAGAGGGGGTGGGGGGAAAAAAAACATGGGGCGGAGTCACTCACTGGCCCGGGAGTCACTCGCCGGCCGTACTGTCTGTCTGTCGGACTGACTGCTGTTGTTTTCTTGTCTGTTTCTCTGTATCCGACGCTTTCCTTCTCAGCACCTTCAACGCACGCACGCACACACACGCGCACACACACACACACACGTACACACACACACACACACACACACACACACACACACACACACACACACACACCCCAAAGGGATCATCACCTCCTTGTTGAGTCAACACTGAAATATGGTCCTCTCAACCTGCTATAACTCTGAATGAAGTTCATCATTTCATATGAACGAGGATATCGGCTCACAATGACAACTGTTGCAGTCTAGGGGGGGACGGGGACGGGGGGAGGTGCCTCAGTGCCTTCTTTCTTTCTCCTGGAAACGTCTCTTGAACCTAACACATAAAACATTGTCTTTAACACCTGCCAGAGCAGTGGTATAGCAGCAGACAGTTGTCCTGCCCGTCCGTCCGTCCGTCCCCCACACTGGGGGTTTTCCACTATGGTCCAGGCCAGAATTATCATGTGTGCACAGGGACCACGATCAATGGCACGCTATGCCCCCCCCCCCCTCCACATACCCCGCTCGCCATCCATCCATCCCCCTCCCCCAGCTATGCGAGCAGGGGGCTTATCCTGCCCCGCTCCGACACCTTGTCGGGGCGGCGCAGGGAGGGAGCCCCCCGTGGCAGGCAGCTGGGCTGAGTCCTTCCTGACCCCCCCCTCCCAACCCTGTCCCAGACCTGAGCCCCCTCCGGGTGCATCAAGGCTTAACTTCAACCTGCTGCGACTGGGAGGAACAAAGTTTTAATTAAACACTTGGCACGCAGTGGTGAGCAGAGAGAGAGAGGGAGAGAGAGAGAGAGATGGAGGCTCCTTCAGCTCTCCCCTCCTCACACACAAAACATGCAAATGTGTGCATGCAGTCTGCTGGCAGAGACCGCGGGCCGGCGCAGCACCGAGCGCTCCACATTCCTCAGTGACTGGCGGCTGCTTTCATTAAAGCAATGGCACAATAGAAAAATACACACGGAGCTACGAGGGCTTTCCTTACCAAGGCCGGCCAGACAAAGAACAGGCTTGAAGATGTCAAGAAGAGTACTTCTTCTATGCCCATATAGTAGAGATCAAAACAATCGCCTTTCTTTCTGGGATTTGTGCCCGTAGAATTATGTTCTCTCCCTCTCTCTCTGTACCTGACTCAGAATTGTGTCATGTTTTTATCTCAAGGAGATACTATCTGTATTGTAAAGTGATACAGTATGTACAGTCTCTAAACATGCATCCGTTGACTTTAAACTGTGCAGAAAGTGCAGACATGGTCAGTTTGAGAAATAAAGAAAAGAAAAGAAAGGAAAACCAAGTTCATATAATCAAGTGTCAGCTTATATGGCCTACTACTCCCTACACAGTATATTGGACCCAGACCAATACTGACGTCAGTGTGGGCAGAACAAGATTTATGCTGGGAATTCACAAATAGCATTCCTTCATTCACCAGCATTCACCTCCAGTGTGAGTAAAAGAAAAGGAATCTTTCCCACAGAAAACATGTCCCTCTAGGAGTCATTCTGTTTTCATTCAGTGACACAGATGATACTTTCCTGAAACACATTTATATTGTATTTGTGCAAAAAAAATAAGCGACTTGTTTCCAAATGCAAATCCACTTGCCCCCAAGAATTTTCTGGAATCCCTTCTATCACAAGTGACACTATCTTGATACTATTAGTGGACGGATCTGTCTTCTTTCAAGATAACGTTGCTTGTCTCAACAAAATTCTTGGGAGGAAATTTAACCTGCATTGAAAGCAGTGAAATTAACTCATCCAAGTTGCTGACTAGACCACTTTGAGGTTTAAGGAAGAGAAAAAGAAAATACAACTAGACACATTTCTTCATTAAACATCCTGTTACAGTGGGCATGTTTTGAAGTTTTGCGGTAAGGACAAGTTATCTGGTGTCTTGTGAGTCTTATCGGGCTTGTTTGGCCTTTTAAAAGGTCTGATAAAGCAACCCTTCCAGGAGCACATCTACTTAACAGCATTGACACTTCCAGATCACTTGCCATCCAGTGCCCATGCACAGAAACCACAGTACAGGCTTGTCATCATACATACCATATGCATTAGGAACATAGTATCTGCAAGCCACCCGGTCTGTCACCACTGCTGGCTCGTCACTAGATGGCAACCCTCAGAAAGGATGGAAGTGCCGGGTTAGGTTTAGGCACGGGCCTGCGTGTTGGGGTGGGGGTCTGGAACCAAAAGTACCAGACGGTTCCGTCACATTTGGAGCCGTTTCCTGAACCGGTTTTTATCACTGTCAGAGCTGGTATGTGGACTTCATGTCTGCTGCTATACATTTACAATAGCAGTGTTTTTTTATTTTATTTTATGGACCACCATAACTCTGATAGTAGAAATCGAGAGTACCAAATACAACAGAACCAAATGGACCCTCACGGTAACCCAGAGGTTCCCTGTACCAGCGAGGTACAGGAATGTTTAGAGGGAACCCGCTAAGGAATCAGACCGCTAAGATGGAATCGTTAAGTAACCAGAATCGTTCAAATCCTAAAGGTTCCCATTCCCAAGCCCCAGCATGTGTATGACACAGTATGGTTATATACGTTTTAGGCATGGGTTTGGAGGGGTTAGGTTTAGGCATTCTGGCGGGACGTTAATATGTCCTTTCTACGATGGCCATCTAGTGACAACAGCCCTGCTGCTCCCGAGCTGCTGCTGTTCAGCTTATCATCACTACCATAATGCGCCAAAGACATGTGGACAAAGTACTCAAGCCCAGTACTTGAGCGAGTCAAAGTCAGTGGTGAAAAGTAATTAAGTACTTTTAAGCACTGTACTTAAGTACAATTTTGAGGTATTTGTACTTTACTTGAGTATTTCCAATTTCCAGTACTTTTACTTCTACTCCACTACATCTCGGAACCAACATTTTAACTTTTACTCCACTACAATTATTTGAAAACATTAGTTACTAGTTACTTTAATTTTGATTAGAAAACATACATTAACCACTTCAACCCTATACATTTCGGCCATTTGAAAAGAGCCGATCTACAAGCTCACAATGCGTCGCAACGCGGCGCATTGAGAGCTTGTAGTAGCTCTTTTCAATAGACTTTCTACACAGTTTGAACTTGTGAAATGGGACATTCTGCAATATGAATACTTTTACTTTTAGTACTTTAAAGGGATAGTTCAGATTTTTTTAACTTAAGTTGTATGAAATACTTGCCATTAATATAGTGGTTGCAACTGTATTCATTGATTGCCCGAGTCCTGTGGTGGGAGTTCTGCTCTGGTTTTGGTGAAATATCAAGTAGTTCCGGTCATTTTGTGGGGGGCACTGGGGGCCACGCAGTAAAAGTAAATGAATCCACAAAACTAACGTAATTTGACCCCTCTATCACACATAACTATGTTTTTTGTGTCCATATCACTACGCCCAAAAAATAGTTCCATGTGATAGAGGGGTCAAAGTTGAACGAAAGTCGCGCTAATATTTTAGAAATAGGTCAACAATACAAATTACGTTCGTTTTGTGGATTCATTTACTTTTACTGCGTGGCCCCAGTGCCCCCCACAAAATGACCGGAACTACTTAATATTGACCAAAACCAGAGCAGAACTCCCACCATGGGACTCGGGCAATCAATTAATACAGTTGCAACCACTATATTAATGGCAAGTATTTCATACAACTTAAGTTCAAAAAATCTGAACTATCCCTTTAAGTACATTTTGATGCCCATACTTTTGTACTTTTACTCAAGTACATTTTCAACTCCGTACTTTTACTTGCAACGAAGTAGTTCTAAATTGCAGTATTGGTACTTTTACTTAAGTAAAACAATTGAGTACTTTTTCCACCACTGGTCAAAGTACAGGCTGAAGGGAGGCCGAATCTACTTTGCTTTTTGTGATCTGTGTGCGCAGCGCAAACACAAATGGAAATTTGGGCATGAATGAACGTGGTGGGACGTCCTCACAGCTTTGACGGGATACAAAGAATACCTCCTCATTTACGGCAGCATTGTATGGAAACTGACAGCTGACTGCTTTGTCACAGAAACATACAATGCATGCTACAGTAAACAATCACACCCATGTGAAGTAAGTGGTGCAACTCTGTGTGGGGGTCCCCGGCACCCAGCCGCCCCGATTCCGGCGAGCCGCCCCGGGTCCGAAACGGTTGAGAAATGACAGAGTTACCGTGTGGGGGGTCCCTCTACTGTACCCTCTACTGTACTGTACTGTCACTGTACTGTACTGGCACACCTGAAATGCACCATATATACAGTTAATATGTGCGTGTTTGTTTGTGTGTGTTTTAGGTTGCGCACAGGTGGTGAAAAACAACCATGCTGTTTTCGTGCTCAGACATACCCAGCCAGCCAGCTACCCACACACATAGTCACTTAAGGAAGTGGTTTGTACCACTTAATAAAAACAAATCTGCCTTCATTTCCTGGACCTAGATCACAGTCAGACACCAACAACTGATAGTAAGGAGTGGATGGGACAGGGGGGGAGGGGGGAGAGTATTTTGACAATAGATACAAAACTCGGGTCCCGTCGGGGGTGTCGGCTGGGCAACAGGCAACAGGAAAGGCATTTTCATCTTTCTTAACCTAGTGTCCCCGTTTCGGGCATGTCTTTATAGGAGGAACATTATATCTTCAAAAAAGCCTGTGGATTTGTTTTCTATATCGTCACAAGACAGAAATATGAACAATATGAAGATATTGAAGATATTTTAAAATACATTTTCATGAACCATGCACTGGTCACTGGTCGAATACCTTTCCGGTCTGAAGAGCAGATGACAGATTATTCCTGTTCTGAACTGGCAGAATGACTGAATGAATCTCCCTCTGTAGCATTAGTTGATTGTGGAAGAGATAGCCTGGCTTGAGTCAACTACCCACCCACCCGTGTAGAAATGACCACTTCTTTTTTTTGTATCACAGTAAAATACACAGGTCACACACAGTGGTTACATGCAGACCCATAACCTAGACTACAGCCAAAATGTAACACCGAAAGGTGAGTACACAAACATTCAATCAAAAGCAAATAATATTACCCCCACAAAACATTTACAGAGGAAACAGTGTGGGTGGTATTTTACAGGGACGGAGGAGGGGGGATAATGAGCGGCTGATGCTAATGCATCCATTGAGTGGTAATTGAGCCTCATGACAATCAGTTACTGCCCACAGAGGCTGTAACTGATTGTCTATTAACACTTTGACCACTACTGACTGAGAGAGGCTAACAGCACGCACAAACACCTGCCTCAGAGACAGCAACAACAGCAAGTGTTTCTTTCATTTCCAAAAGTACTAAAATTGTATTCTTAGGCGCCGTTCACACCAGAGACAGCTGTCTCTCTCTTCTCTGTCTCTTCTCTTGTGTCGCACGGCTCACAATGCATTTCCAACGGGAGTCACGTGGTTTGACGAGACTACCTTGTTCCATGGGGGGGGAGGGGGGGGGGGGGGGGGGGGGGGGGACAGAAGACCGCCATGGGGAGCAAGCTTGTCTCGTCAAACCACGTGACTCCAATTAAAAATACATTGCGAGCCGTGCAGTAACACCGAACTTTGATTCTGCCAATGCTTTTCAATACTAAAGGAACGGTTTTGTTATTTTTGTAAATGTATGATGAATAGGACTTAATAAGGGGTTATAAAATATTGAAATATTTAAAATTCCCAAGATCACGTTCAAATTACAGTAGAGAACGTCAAATGACAACCTACTGTACAGGTACAATAAAATCCTGAAGTGTTCATATAACTTAGAGACCCTTATACAGTTCATTTGTACTCTCTTGACTACTCTCTATGTTAAATTTACATTGAGGATTTCACAATGGAATGTACACAACCGATAACTGTGGTAAAATGGACTTTAAAATGTAATTTAAAAGATGGTGTTGAATGGCGCGAGAGAGAGAGCGAGAGTGGGAGATGGCCTCATTGCCTGGGCTTTCTACGGGCCAAGTACCATTTGACACTTCCCACCTTTCTCTCAGAGAGAGGGGAGGGAACGGCCTACCTTGTAATTTATGAGGCTGCTTATAAAGACGCAGACAGGAGATTTGCAGTAGATACTCCATCTCATCTCTGGCCTGTCCTCCCCTAAAAAGACGTACCCCACAGTACTGGCACACACACACACACACACACACACACACACACACACACACACACACACACACACACACACACACACACACACAAATTGCCTTTTCATTTGTGTCCAGATGCCCCCACACATTTCCTTGTGCACACATGCATGCGCGCACACACACACACACACACAGGGGGGGACTTCCCCTCCCACAACAACCTTACAGCAGCAGAGGAGCTGAATGTCCATTCATTTATGTCGGACCCTAAACAACAGCAGCCAATTGCTGCTATGCCCCCCCCCCCCCCCCTTTTCTTTTGCCCTGTCAACAAAGAATGCTGCTAGAACTAAGATTGCCGGGTATTCTGTCTCGTGTCCCTCTGCACTCGCAACTGTTGAACTGTAGCATGAACAAAAAAGAAACTCAACGGGGAAGGGCTTTATTATTTGTAGATTGTCTTGTGTCAAAACTCAAAACCAAGATGGTCATTTTTTTATCTCTCAGTGGAAGGAATTAATAACACTCTTTTCCGCCACGCACTCTCTATAATACCCTTCTTTTATGTTATGTACTTCAAGTCTATGGACTTTGTTTAGAGCCTAATACTTATAAATGTCCCATCCCCAGCCAAGTCTATGGACTTTGTTTGTTTATGATGAAATTGTTTGCCAGCCAAGTCCACGGACTTTAATGTTTTATGACAACGTAAGACTTCATCTGGCTGATATATAAATACTGGCCTCGCTGCGCCCCTTACTTCACACGAGTGTGATTTTTAAAATATATTTTATTTTTAACCTTTTAATATTGTGAACTGGATTTTCTTTCTTTTAAGGTAGAGGCCATGAGGACGTCCCAGGGTGTTCTTGCCTCTCTTTGTACTACAAAACATCCTGATTTCTTTTAAACTGAACAAAATACAAATAATAAAGTGTGTATTTTTGGTAAACAACACTCACCTCCCACGACGGCTAAAGGTGCCTCAGAGCAAGGCACTTAACCTCAAACCTCCACCAGTGGTGTTGTTCAGAGGCCAACTGTACAATGTTTTGTTTGCACCGAGCAGCTCCTGTGTGTGTGTGTGTGTGTGTGTGTACTGTACGTTTAATTATACGACTGCAAAGCAAGGTGTTGCAGAAAAGGAACACACCTGCTCACTCAGCAAACCCTTCCCGAGATGAATAAAGGTTTAAAGAAGAAACCACCGCAAACGTACACTGGAGATGAGATATGATACATCTCCTCTGTGATATCTGCAGCATTGCACTTCACTTCCTCACATAGGGGCATTAGTCAGGGTCCTGAGAGTCCCTGTATAAGAGGATTCTTAAGACACACAATCTTCTTAAGGAGCTTCGCACAAGATACACAGCCAAATCCCTGAAGTTTGTGCTTGAAAGAGTAATGTTGTTTGCCTGACAGCGGCTCACACTAGAACAAAAAGCACTGTTGTGACTTAGCTAATTACTCAGGCTGCTGTAATACCAGATTAGCACAATCAATTGTGATTCATCACGGACCAACATGTGGCCTTTTTCCTGTTTGCTTTATCACCGTGTGTTCTCTCTATAGGTGCATTTGTGCTACGCTGTTCTTTCACTCGGGATTAGAAGTCGTTAAAAGTCATGACGGCCCTGGGAAACCAGCGAGATACTACTGTACAGAACGTACCTTTTTGTGCTCGACGGAAAAAAAACGGACGCTAAAATGAGAATCTCAGCAGTTTAGGGGGGGGAAAAAGAACATATATGACCTCCAGCACTAATATTTGTTTTCCGTGTATGGTATAAAGAGATTGTTCTGTTCCTTTACCGGCCGGTCTCCTGTCTCAAAATAATCTTGATGAGGCGACTAATAAGCCAGGGGGACCTTACAACCCCCAGCGGAGGCCCCCCACTGCAACCCTTCAAAACATAGCCAGGTTAACCCTTTGGCTGCGCGATCCCATTTTGTTTATAAGGATGCCCAAATGCTCAAGTAATGAAAAGGGATTGACTGGAGCCATAAGGGGGATTGGAGGGAACTTCCTCCAGTAATATTTTGAAAGTGAATCTATAACGGCAAAAAATATTGCATTCCATTTAGCTTTCAAGATTGTGTGTCTGTCTGTAAGCTTAGCTAAGACATTACGGGGAATGCATCGAGGGGGCATGTAGACAGACGAGACAGACCTTGTTTTGGGGCACCAGTGTCAGCGGACTTTAGGCCTGTGGCTCTACAGTGGGTGGCTTTCATTATACAACATGCCGCATAACCATTGAAGACTGCAGCCTGAAATTCCTCCGTCAAAAGGCACAGATGATTGATTCCGTTCAAACAAACCATTTGGGAATATTTGGGATGACTCTAAAAAATTATTCATGAATTCAATAGTCCATTAGCCGTCTGAACCTTCTCTAACCCAGTCAGGACGGGAAGGGGAACCCCCTTTTTTGGTGTTTCAAGCATTATGTTATACTTTAGCTATTGATAAAATAGCAGATCTACAAGCTTGTAGCGCGGCACTCGGTGCCGCGCTACGAGCTTGTAGATCTGCTATTTTTGAAAAATCGTGAAAATGTGGCGCAAATCTTTGAATATATATTCTTTCACAGTGAATGATTTTAACTCAAATCATTTCTTCTGGGGGGCCGACCTCACGCCGACCGCTCGGTCCGACGGTTCTTGTATTCTTTATTTTGTTTTACTGAGAATAAGGTTAGAAATAAGTTTAGGGTTAGGCATAGTTTTACTGGGGTTAAGTTTAGGTATGGGGTTAGGTTTAGGCATAGTTTTACTGAGGTTAAGGTTAAGAATAAGGTTAGGTTTAACCGTTAAAGCATCATTTACTTAGGTTACTTTAGGAATACCAGGCCGCGCAGTTCCGCCAGCTGTATGCCCGGGGCGAGTTGGTAAAGGGGCGTGTCTTGACCACAACGTTAAGAATGTAATGTCGATAGCATGTTATTTAAAGTTCATTTTGTATCCCAACAGTTTAAATGTACAGATTGTTATTGCGATAGTATATTGTTGAGACTGTTGATGCTTGCTATATAGGTTCTTTGTTTACCTGGGATCCTATAGTTTCTTGATGCACTGACTACACTGTCTCTCTGCATGTGATTACCTTGCTTATTGTAAAGGCCTATTCATACCCCAGTTTTAGGCGACATCTATGCTTGCTACTCACCTTTTCGGTGGTTTAGTAAAAGCAGAGAGATGTGTTGGGGTGAGCGCTGAGTCTCTTATCACCGCGGCGTGGCCGTGACGTCATGTTGTAGTTTTCGGTGGTCACCTTATCATCTATCATCTGGAATATGAATAGGCCTTTAGTCACTCTGGATAAGACAAAGTCTGACAAATGCCTAAATTGTAAATTGTAGTGACTAATAATGTGGATTATTTTCATGACAGCAATTATATATATATATATATATATATAAAAAGAAATCACACCCGTGTGAACTGAGTGGTGTAAGGTTTTATATAGCATGATCAGCTGTGGTCTGACGTAATGTCTGACGTAATGAAATCACACCCGGGTGAACTGAGTGATATAAGGTAAGGTATTATATAGCCTGATCAGCTCTGATCTGACGTAATGAAATCACACCCGGATGTGATTTCACAACTGGCTTTTTTTGTGCAGAAAAAATGAGCATGGTTGCTACGGTCATCCAGTTCACCCGGGTGTGATTTAATTACGTCAGAAATTATTTTGAACATAGCAACCATGCTCATTTTTTCTGCACAAAAAAGCCAGTTGTAGGAGTGGTTTACACCACTCAAAAAATAAGATCTACTTTGATTTCACAAGCGGTTGGTTTCTCACCAGAGTTAAGATGGTGGAGTTGGTGGCATGTTGTATAAAATAGTGTAAATTGAATCCCTTTTCATATCAAGGCCCTTTATTTATTTGGCATCTGAGCATTTGATGAGATTTAGCCTCAGACGTCACCCAATACGTAGAATATTTTGTTGTCGTTGGCTAAGATCTTGTCCACATTTCCATGCTGTATTGATGTTGGTACCATAGGAGAGACAACAGGCAAACGTTGATTAAAATAACAATTCTTCTACATTCTCTAACTGTGCACTCTGACAATAATATAACGCTTGAGAGCGTAAATTGAAACCAAATGGACTATTTGGTTGCATTTAGCTGGGGACCAGCTGGAGCCCTCTCAAGGATCACTGGTTGAAAACCAATGCTGATAGTGTAAGAGAAAGGGACTCACTTTTCAAGTGATGATGCCTGAAGAGGCTTTTATTAAGCTATTACATTATGTTACACTGAGACAACACAATAATACATCTCCTCTGTCAAGATGAGGTACAATACAAGCCCTGCAGCGCCCTCCCCTGGTCAACCACTGTGAAACACAGCGGCAGCCTACTGTCAAGAGTACAGATTGTTGTAAACACATTAAAAAGGTCCTCATGAATCCACTTGGCACATTTACGCCAGCAACAGGCGGAACACAAGTTGGTATTGCTGCCATTTGGGGGGGGGGGGGGGTGGGGGGGGGGGGGGGGGCGGAGTGGGGGTGAATTCATGAACCACACGGCACACGGACCCCAGGGAGAGCAGGTGCTGCTATGGTAGTAGCCAATGGGGATCCGAATTAACAAACAAAGATTGAGATCCACTGTTGATTAGCGGATCTCAACCAATCCACTGTTTCTCGACGTTGGGTCCAGTGATCCTCAGCGGACCACCTTTACACCGGTCTATGACTCCGAGTGTACAAATGGAACCAAATCAAACTAAATAAGTAGGGATGCACGCATATGGAAATTCTTGGCCGACACCGACGTTTAAAGATAATTCAGCCGATACTGATATTTAGATTTTAAGTGTTATTATTTCCCCCTTTTGTGCCAGGGAAACATCTTCATTATAAGAACTAACTGTTCAGAATCTACAGCTCGGTAGGCTCCAACATAGCTCAACGCAAAATGGACGCTCATCGACAACAGATAAATATTGGCTGTCAGCTATATTTGCCGATATTGACCGACAGCAGCAAATATTGGCAGATATGTCGGTGCATCTCTACAAATAAGCACTGCAGATTTTACAGTGTAGATTGGGGTCCCAGTATAGTTTAATTCTAGTGATTCTCAACATTTTTTTTTATTTCAAGGACCCCCCCCCCCCCCCCCCCCAGTTTCATAATATGCATTAGTCCACACAGACCCCCCGCGGCACCGAGCGCCGCGCTACGAGCTTGTAGCTCTGCTATTTTTGAAAAACATGTGAAAATGTGGCGCAAATCATTGAATACATATTCTTTCACAATGAACGTTTTTTTTCTTTTTTTCCAGATGGGGGTCAATGGCGGCCAATTACATATCCTTTTTGGGGTTCTCCTCGACATTATAGAAACATAAGATTTTGTAGAATCTGGCCTCGGTCCTAAACGGGCTAGAATAAATTCACGGTTTCTTCCTCACGAGGAGTCCAGCGAGGGGACGAGGTGTTGGAGGACCCCTCCCACCAGATACAGGCTCCCCGTCACCAGGACGGAGATGTGCGGCGCGTCCCTCAGAGCCTCGGCCCAGTCCGTGGACTGTACCGCCGCCGGGACCCCAGGGGGAGCCAGGACCGGGTCTCTTCCCTGGCTGATCCACTGGAGGGCGCTGAGGATGCATGGAAAGACCAGGGCGCGAGTCCCGGAGTTGGCCACTAGATGGCGCTGATGAGGCCGATGATGATGGTGGTGGTTCGGTTGTTGGTCTATTGGCAGTTCCTCGGGACTCTTCTGAGCTTCTTCTTCTGGCGCGCTCAGACTCAGCCAGCTGTTCTGGTTGTCCAGGCAACGGGCTAACGCTTGCTCCGCGGGCGTGCTCCAGTTGGCCTGAACTGTGGGAGAGCTCACTAATGAGGGAAGAAAGGCATGGTGAATGAACACGTGAGACATTACTGCTCTCGCTGCAAAAAAAAAATGCCACTTTTATTGCTGATCTATTTGCGTGAGTCAAACCTGATTTTAATTGGTATAGTTGCAATTCTTTCAGTCTGCCACTTCCAAAGGACAAAGAAAATGAAAGTGTTGGTGTGTATTTATTTCCTGGGTCAAATTATCATTGCAATGTCTTTATTTCCTGGGTCAAATTATCATTGCAATGTCTTTAACCGTTTGAACCCTAGCGGCCTCTATTCTGGGGTGGGGAACATTTGCCAGAAATAGCTGATCTAAATGTGTTGTGTTATGACAAGTTTTTTTGCGGCTTTCGCCTTTATTTATTTTTTACTAGCCCTTACCCGTTCTGAATATTATGAACACCACACACTCACTCACTCACTCACTCGCGCACTTGTCAATTGAAGTCCCCCCGGCCCCGCGATGCGATACAAAAATCCTCCACAGTCTACTGTGAACCCGTAGCACTGATGCGATGTCCATGGATGGTCCAACTTGTACGGCAGTTGCTTTAGCCAAGCGGTGTTGTTTGGCGTGTTGCGTAAGATAGCCGAGGGATGTTTTTTTGTGCTTTGGCATGGCTTTGTAGTTTTCGGTGGTGGTAGGAAGAAGTGACTGTCCGTCTCTGTGTTGTTGCGGACGGGGATGGAATGTTTTGTGTGTGTGTGTGTGTCTCTCACAGCGTGGGGCTGGAGGTGCGGTCACAGTGGTGGGGATGGCAAAGGAGATGTTGCACGGAAAACTGTGTGCCAATATTAATCTGTTGCCGTCCCAACGTGCATTTCAGTGGTGACACTGGTGACAGGTGATTTCCGGGGAGATGAGTTGTTTTTGACACAAATTAATTGAATTAAGATGATTGTTGGAATGTTTGGCGTGTGTAATGCGGGGCAGATTGAGGTTGGAGGACAGGGCTGTGTGGCGCTAGGTGCCGTGAGGCTGTCCGTGCGTTGTGGCGCTGTGAGGAGGCGCTTTGCTCTATGCGGAAGTGGACAGACACACACACACACACACACACACAGCGGTGCTTGAATTTAATAATGATAGAGGGACAGACAGTAGGCTGACAGGAAATGGGGGAGAGAGATGGGGGAGTCACATGCAGTAAAGGCCGTCTGGATCGGGAGTCGAACCCGCGGCACACTGCCAGACTCGGGCTACCTGGCCGGTAGCCCGAGCCAGGTTGGCCAGGTGCCTGGACCGTTGAGCCACGGCCCAGGCCTTATGACGAGTTGTGAGCATGTACTGTAGATCAAGCAATTTCTGGTGCAGAGGTTTGGTGTAGAAGGAAACAAGAGCAGACCAAGTACAGAGCCAACTCAGTATATACTGTAGAGTTTAAGGTCTTAAACAATGATTTAACATTGTAAAGAAATGAAAAAAGCTCATAAGGCATCGCAATGCAATGCATTGTGAGCTTGTAGTAGGATTATTTTCACTATTCATCATGATGGATATAATTTAGTGTTAACGTGTTAAAGTGTTAACATGACCTTACCTGTGGTGTTTGTATGTGTTTCCGTTACATTGGGGCAGAAAACAGCATAGTCAAACTGGCAAGGCTGCAACATACAGAAAAACAGACAGACAAAAGTGTTTTTGCAATTCTCCTTCGGCATAAGTTATATATAGAGAGATAGAGTGTGTGTGTGTGTGTGTGTGTGTGTGTGTGTGTGTGTGTGTGTGTGTGTGTGTGTGTACAGCTGTACAATGTATCAGCTGAGCTACAATATGAGGAGAATTTGATGTGTATGCACTGCAGTAAAGTGACACAAGTATGATTTTGCTTCCACTTCTCTGCTAAGTCTACTACTCTTTTTTATTCACCACGTCATCTTTGTTTCTTCATTGATGTCTTTAGTTATATCAATTATTACATCAAGTTGTATGCCTTGAGGCAAAACACATTTTCTGTTGTGACTGAGCCATGTTGCTGTTAAATCAGACTTGGGTATGGCCGCGGTGAGACCACGGTGACACCATGGACAATCATGAATTAATTGATTGATATAGTATGCTGAAGTTGAACTCACCACTAGAAGTTTGAGCAAGGCAGCGGAATCCCTGTCTCCTGTTGTGTTGAACAGCAGAACTCTCATTCCACGACTCCTGTTTGAGAGAGAGAGAGAGAGAGAGAGAGAGAGATAGAAGGAGAGAGAGAGAGAGAGAGAGAGAGAGAGAGAGAGAGAGAGAGAAAGAGAAGGAGAGAGAGAGCAGGTGAATGAGGGAGAGACAAGGCCCTATATCAGGGTTCCCCAATAGGAGCGCCCCCTTGTGGCCCCTGGAAGATTCTTTTTTAAAAAAGAAAAAGTTTTTTGTTTTGTTTTCGGGGGGTGTCCCAGATATAAATGGCATTAAATGGGGGTCAGTAGCCTATGCATGTCAAACTGGTCCCCGGACCACTGGTTGAGAACAATTTTTAATTCATTAATGAAACAAATAAAAAACCCAATTTTTCGCGCGTGCGGACTCGGCCCCCAGCCTGGTTCCCTAGTCAAAATATGGCCCTTGAGGAAAATTTATTGGGGAACCCTGCCCTATATCTTGCACCAAGGCCCTATGGGCTCCATTTTTGTCTCATCTCTCTAAAGCCACTATTTGGGGTTTTAGGAGTGGGGAAAGGGTGTTCCCCCACTAAAGTTGGTATTTTGGTTACCTGTCTAAATCCCTTAAACACCTCCGTTACCCGTTATATTATGCATAGGTGTGGTTTGGGCGTTGCAATAATTAAAGATTTAACCAATCACCAGTCTTGGCTTTAAGATATCCCTTTAACACATTTTGTGCCCAAAACGTCTGTGGACGTCATGGGTATTACCGCACGTGCATAGCCCAAGACGTCTGTGGACGTCTTTGAAAAAAAAAAAATATATATATATATATATTTTTTATTTTTATATATTATTTTTTTTATAAAAAAAAATCAGAAAAATCAAAACACTTTTATTTTTATTTTTTTAACATATATACATATACATTTGGTATATAGATCGTGCGTGTAGGCCGTCTTTACGGAACGGTATGAAGCAAAAAGGAAAGTTCGGATTTAGACATCATTAAACCGCATTTGCTGCTATGGGGTGATGAACTGAATGAGCAAATGGAATCGCGCACAAATAACTTCTTACAATACAATTATATAAACACAATGGACACAAGGAAGTGGCAGGCACTCACGTCTGCTGATTATAGTTAAATTACAAAGAGATGCATAGGAGAATAAGGAGAGATGACGCAGCCTGCCCTGCACTCCGCGGACATCTCCATTGAGGCGCGGTGCGTGTCGCTCTTTACCAAACTAATTTGGCATACGCTTTACGGGTGCTTTTAAAATGCACCCGTAAACCGTATCGCTTTCCCAAATGTGTTTGACCAAAATAGCAATTTAGGGGAAAGCGTGCCAACACGCCCATGACCACACCTCTAGGCGCAAATACCGGTGTGGGCAAAAGATATAGCGGGTGACGCGGGACGAAAATACCATTAAGGGACAGAGAAAGCTCCTATATTCGTAATTCTCGGGCAGCGGCTGAATTGCGGGCCGCGCTGCGGGTAAAGGATGCGACAAAATTGGAGCCCTATATCTCCCTAAACTTATTTGCCATTTTTTACTATTTTAAAACATTTTAAAATAGTACAAATAGCTGATCTACAAGCTAGTCGATGTAGATTGGTTAGTTGACCTATTTTTAAATGTTTTAAAATAGTAAAAAATGGCAAATAAGTTTAGGGATAAGGGGTGGCGCAAGGTGGAGCCCAAGGTGTTTCTAAAGTTTTCTAAGATTCTAAACAGTATAATATATATATATATATATATATATATATATATATATATATATATATATATATATCATCTGTACATTGAAACTATACACACAATAGTATGCCATGTCTACAAATGATCCTGGCCAGTCTACATAACATGCATTACAATTTAGCCTAGACTGCTAGGCTAGGGCAAGTGCTATATGGGTTAAGGTCTGAAGAGGTGAGTCTTCAGATGAGATCACTGTGGAAAACTGGGGAGCGAGTCTGCAGTTCTGACTGCAGTATAATGCAATATTAAGGCTGTCAAAAATAACGCGTTAATTAATTGCGTTGAAATATTTAACGCAATTAACGCATGCGCAGTCTTGACCCGCCTAAATCCCATAATTCCACTCACTGACTCAACCCACCGCTCTAGTTCTGCAGTGGAAGGCGGGTGGTCTAAACCAGGGGTTCTCAACCCATGGGTCGCGACCCCTCGGGGGGTCGCCAAATTAGTTTGGGGGGTCCCCAAATTATTTTTAAAAAAAAAAGTGTTTTTCTTTTTTTTCCCACGATTTTTCAAAAATAGCAGACCTACAAGCTCGTAGCGCGCCACTCGGTGGCGCGCTATGAGCTTGTAGATCTGCTATTTTTCAATAGCTAAATTATAACATAATGCTTAAAACACCAAAAGGGGTTCCCGCCCAAAATGGGTTAAGGTTATTGTAGCAGTCAATTTATATTGGGGGTCGGGAGGGGGCGGGGCGGGGGTCCCGAGACATTGCCAAAGCATTTCCGGGGGTCCCCGGCCAAAAACGTTGAGAACCCCTGGTCTAAACAGTAAACACAACAATATGGAGCAAGAAGAAAAGGTTGGGCCTATGGATGGTTTTGTGTTTGCAAAGAACAAAGATGGAACAATAAATAAGCACGCAGTCATTTGCACGCATTGCTCTAAGCAGTTTAGTTTTCACCGAAGCTGTTCAACCTTAAAGTACCATATCAACGCTAAGCATGCATTTGTTGGGGCTGCTTCGGATGGCTTGCGTCAGACCAACCTGAATGAACGCAGGGCACTAAGCAAGTCCACCGCCGATGAATTAACCAACACAATTGCAAAATGGGTTGCAATGGACTGTAGACCGATTAGCATTGTTGAAGACAAGGGCCTCGCTAATGTTTTGAAAGTTGCGACCCTCGACACATCCTACAAACCACCAGCAAGAGCCACAATAATGACTTGAGTCCACGAGCTGTATGCAACCGAAAAAAAAGAAAAAAGAAGAGGCTACAGCTCAAGCGGAATCTGTCGCCCTGACAGGAGACCACTGGGCGTCAGTGAGTAATACAAATTACCTGGGAGTAACTGCACATCAAATTTAAGTTCTGTAAACTGAAAATGTTATATGGATGAACCACAGTGCCTAGTGTAGGCTAGATTCAGAGACAGTTGATTGAGTACTGTTCCAAACCCCCATGCAAACAGTTCAAATTCTGTTCCTCTCTGTGTTAATAAGAAGAATAACACTGTTATTTGTTGATTTGTTAAATAAACAGAATACTACATAGGTATGTTAACAAATGTATATCCGCTTTCTGTCATTTATCTTTCCATTTCCACAACAATATACAGGAAAACATGGCATATTTTGGACATAGTTCGAATGGTGATTAATCATGATTAAATTAATTTTGAAGCTGTGATTAATCTGATTAAAAATTGTAATCATTTGACAGCCCTAGAGACGGTTGTATAATCGCAAAAAGAAAACTTGGCTCAGCTATAGCATGAGATATTGTTCAATAAACCGCAGCAAGCCATTGTCAAAACCTCAAGAAATAGTGCAACCTCTCTGTATATTATTGCTAAATTAAACTGACAATGCAAAATAGGACTAAAGAAGAGTGGGCAAACTTATTGTTACAGTTGAGTAAGCGAGAAAAATAAACTTTAACCCAGATTTATCCTGAAAATGCCTGAATCTAAGAGAATTGGCTCAGACTCTCTACAGATAATGGTCAGCAGATGGCACTGTTCTGCAGAACTGTGTTTGCATATTTGGAAAGAATGTACTCTTCATGTTAACTTGGGGAGAACTACTATCAAATTATGATAAATGTCTCTGTGAATACATGCATGAACAACAGTATAGTAGTGTTGTTTTTGGCAGCAAATGTTAGTTTTAGTCATAGTCTCTTGAATAGTTATCATTTAGTTTTAGTCACATTTTAGTCTAGTTTTAGTCGACTAAATATCATACAATTTTAGTCGACTAAATCTACAGTTGATTTAGTCGAACAAAATGTATTTTGGCTTGATGCCGTCGTAATGTTTTCACTGCGTCGCGTTGTGGACTTGTAGATTGGCTATTTTCAGCATGCAACTAATTGTAAAATGACTTATACTGGCTCTCTTGTCCACTAGTCCCTTCCTAACATTTTAGTTTTAGTCACCATAGCTTAGTTTTCATTTAGTTTCCGTCAGTGAAAAAAGGTAGTCGACAAAATCAACACTGCAGTATAGTAACACATTACATCTAGTCGGGCGTCATTACTGAGTAGCTTTAACTTTATGTTTTGATTTTGAACTGCAATGAAAAATAATATACTAGAACCGTAGAGCGGGACATTAAATGTGGATTATGTTCCACAGTGGATATGCGGTCGGTTAAATGCGACTCGCTGTCAGGCTTCATTAGAGCCTATCTATGCACCTTAACCGCTAGGCCATCGGTGCCCCACACTTCCCCCCTCTTCAGTCTGAAAAGGGGTTCAGGCAGTCTTCTCTAAAGCAATGGTTGTCAAACCTTTTCATGTCAAGGACCCAAAAATGTAGTTATTAGCCTGCAGACCACCATTTCAAAAGATACAGCAGTGACCCCCCCATAAGAGAAGATTTTTACAGCTCTAGCAGTGATTCTCAGCCTGTTTAATTTCAAGGACCCCCCAGTTTGACATGCATTAGGCTACGACCCCCATTTAATGGCAACTCTATTGCCATTAAATGGCAATAGAGTTGTGTACAAATGGAACCAAACAGACCCTGATGGGTCCGTTTGGTTCCATTTGTGAACTCTCTGAGTTGCGATGCAACTTTATTGTCAGCTTGCACTGACATTTGTTTTGTGTCCATGACGTCACCGTTCAAGATACAGACAAGGCATAGACACAAATACATTACAGAATGATAGACATTACAGGACACAAATCATAGAAACAGACAGGAACAAGAACACATCCTCTGGTTTAACGATTTTGGTTTAAAAGCAGGACAGACTGATGTACAAAAGAGTCCTTTAGTCAGTTTTTCTTATACTTAGGGACTCTAAACCACCTCATGGAGGGCAACAGTTGATATTCATCATTTTAAAACATGTAAGGGATCAGAAGAGATACAGACCCATAAGGGTCCATTTGGTTCCAAACTCATCATCATTTAGCTGGGGACCCCCTGGGACACCCTCAAGGACCCCTGGGGTCTTTTGAGAACCAATGCTCTAAACCAGGGGTTCTCAACGTTTTTGGCCGGGGACCCCCGGAAATGCTTTGGCAACGTCTCGGGACCCCCGCCCCGCCCCCTCCCAACCCCCAATATAAATTGACTGCTACAATAACCTTAAACCATTTTGGGCGGGAACCCCTTTTGGTGTTTTAAGCATTGTTATAATTTAGCTATTGAAAAATAGCAGATCTACAAGCTCATAGCGCGCCACCGAGTGGCGCGCTACGAGCTTGTAGGTCTGCTATTTTTGAAAAACCGTGAAAAAAATAAAAAAACTTTTTTCTTTTTTTTTTTTTTAAATAATTTGGGGACCCCCTAAAATAATTTGGCGACCCCCCGAGGGGTCTAAACTAGGGTGTGTGTGTGTGTGTGTGTGTGTGTGTGTCTTATAGTCCGGAGGCTTAGTGAAAGGATAGTGCAATTGCGGATAAAAGCGTAATTTTTTGCATGATGGTTCGTTAGGGTCAGTTATTGAATTTTAGCCTAGGAGCCCTTGTCAAATATCTATTTTAAATATCAAATTGCAAGACATTATTATCAATGCAATATGTGAAATATGTGAAAATCCGCCTAGTATTTTTCAGACTATATACATCATAAAATGATCAGATTATTTTCAAATGTGTTAAAGTTGACTTATTTTGACATTATTAAAGTCACAGAACATGAAATATCATCAATAACACCTTTATTGTAATGAAGAATACATACAAATGAACTAGAACTCGACCGGCCATAGGACGGTCTCGCGCCACACTATCCAGGTGGCCAGTTGTCCGGGTGGCCACTTGTGCAGGGTGCCCACTTGTTCAGTCAGACTACATTTTGGGTGCGATACGGAACCATACTGTAGCGTACTGTACTGTACCATACTGTACCGTACTGTACAATACTGCACTGTACTGTACCATACTGCACTGTACCAGACTGTACCACACTGTACTGTACTGTACCATACTGTATGTTACTGTACCATACTGTATGTTACTGTACCATACTGTACCAGACTGTACGTTACCGTACCGTACCATACTGTACTGTACCATACCGTGCTGCTGTGTGTGTGTGTGTGTGTGTGTGTGTGTGTGTGTGTGTGTGTGTGTGTGTGTGTGTGTGTGTGTGTGTGTGTGTGTGTGTGTGTGTGTGTGTGAAGTGAAAAAGGGAGGGGTCGGTGAATGTGGAAATTGTGATATAATTTGCGTCACAGCAAAATGTTGCACAATAACAGTATGGCACACAAAAGCAATATTTGTACAATACATATGACAGGTGAGCGGAGGCAATGTAGTGCAGATGGATTCCTGTGGCATGTAGAATTTGTTATTCTGTCGTATATGTCCTTAGACCTTCAGCTCCATTGCAGCAAGCCAGTCAAGTGTGTCATTGTCTAGGTCAATTAAGCCTTGATCACCATTTGGTGGCCGGTATGTGGGACAGCTGGTCAACACGTGTTCCACAGTCTGTAATGGATCCCCACATTCTCAGTGGGCACTGTTTGTGAGACCCCACTTCTGCATGGATGCACCAAAGCGTCCCACACCCGTCCTCAGGCGGTTGAAGGTTGTCCACTCCCTGCGGGGGAGGCGCTGGCCAGGAACATCTGTGAGATCCTCGATGTAGTAGTGAAGCCTGGAAGGATCTGCTGCCTTCCACTGGTCCCTCCATCTTGCCTTCACCCAGGAAGCCTTGGAGGTGTCGGCTGGTGTTGTGCCGAGCAGTTCCTGGGCCTGTGTGGCAAAGGGCCGCCGGGACTTGAGATGCGTACGCTGTGGTGTCTCCGTGACGACCTTGTGGAGGAGGTGAGATTTTCTCAACTGTGCCTTCCGAGTGAGGGCCAGTCTGGCTGCTTCTCGCCTGACCTCTGCTGGGGCGATTCCAGCAAGGACTGGCAGTTGGTTGGTTGGCGTGGCTCGTAGGCATCCAGAGACCATGTCCAGCTTTTGGACATGGTCCATCCAGGCTGAGGCACAGTATTCAGCGGCAGGGAAAACTAGGGCCTCGGTGGAGATGCGCAGTGTCTTTGTGGTGACTCCCCACGTGGTGCCAGCTAGATGCTGTATCAGTGCGGCACGGGCTTTCCCTTAACACTGTCCAGGTGTTGTTTAAAGGACAGTGTTCTATCGAGCTTCACTCCATGTATGTCGGTGAGGACTGGGACTGCAGCCAGGCACCGTCGACCATGATGTTGATTTGGCGAGTTGCTTCCCTTTTGTAGAGGTGGAACATTGTTGCTACAGTCTTCTCACCACTGAGCTTGAGGCGGCAGTCCTTCAGGTATGAAGAAAGGGTGTTCATGTCCTCCGAGAGGCCTTCCCCTATACTGCTTCCAAGGATGGCTTGCTGAGCAGAATTGCCAGGTTTCGTAGGAGAAGCCGGACGGATAAACATATTGGTTTGCTCCCCCTTTCCATTATAGTACAAGGATATGCATCATAGTGTGAAACATGTTATAGAGCTGTGCTTTCTGCCTAGCTGTCACAATTGCATTTGCAAAGTGGGGAACAGTCCAAATTTGCATTACTGCATTTTCAGGTACTACACTACAGTCACCTTTACAGGTGCATCTGATCAGCTCTCTGGAAGCTCTGGAAACCTCTGGAATGGTCAGCCAAACTGGCACCCATGACCCTTCTTCCTTAACCCACCCATAGTTCTGTGGAGAAGGAATCACTTGGTGGCTTCGTGTGCTGGTGGCCCAGATGCCCGCTTGGTAGACTGCAATAGCCTATAGGGGAACCCAAATCTCGAGCCCTGCCTATGTTTCACGCATATTCCGGTTGTGAGACAACATATGCCTTAATAGCCGGGGAGCCAGTCACCCACAATTTGAGAGGACCTGTGATGTCATAACATACTTTTTATTTGTGTTTTTTTTCTATTCATTTGGTCAGAGCAGACCTCTCATTCTGTGTTCCTTAATGACCAAGTGAATAGAAAAAACACAAATAAAAAGTATGTCATGACATCACAGGTTCATCTCTATTCCCGCTCCCCGGCTATTAATGGAAAGGGTAAGAAGTCAGCTTGGTGGACCTGGCAAGCCTATGATGCTGCGACAGAAACATTTGTCAACTGCCAGCACTTCCGGGAGCTTGAAAGACTGACAGTAATTTTGTACGACAAATCCAGTCCTTTGAGCTCCATCAACAAAAAAAGAAAATAACTCTTCTGTGAACAAAATCGAACGATAGAGAAATTACCTCCCACCCAGGGTGCACTCACATGTGAAACGGGCAGTCTACCAAGCAGGTATCTGAGCCACCAGCACACAAAGCCATCAAATGATTCCTTCTCCACAAAACTATGGGTGGGCCAAGGAAGAAGGGTCATGGGTGCTAGTTTGACTGACCATTCCAAAGGTTTCCAGAGCTTGCAGAGAGCTGATCAGATGCACCTGTAAAGGTATTGTATACCTGCCAATGCAGCAATGCAAATTTGGACTGTTCCCCACTTTGCAAATGCAATTGTGACAGCTAGGCAGAATGCGCACAGCTCTATAACATGTTTCGCACTATGATGCATATTAATTTGTATTCTTCATTGCAATAAAGGTGTTATTGATGATATTTCATGTTCTGTGACTTTAATAATGTCAAAATAAGTCAACTTTATCACATTTGGAAGTAATCTGATCATTTTATGATGTATATAGTCTGAAAAATACTAGGCGGATTTTCACATATTTCACATATTTCATTGATATTGATAGTCTTGCAATTTGATATTTAAAATAGATATTTGACAAGGGCTCCTAGGCTAAAATCCTTTAGCATGACATAAAGAAGCCTCATACAAAATTTGGCGCTTTTATCCGCAAGTGCACTATTCTCCTAAAAAAGTGCACTAAGCCTCTGGACTATTACCTCTGCATCTCCTGTGTGAACCACCGGGCACAGGCCTGGATGCTGTCTGTGGTGTGAGCCCCGTCGATGCAGTAGGACACAGGGCCGTGCCTCACCGTCTGGCTCCGGCCCAGCCACTCCGTCTCCTGCAGGCCTGGACGGGACGGGACGGGGGACGGGGGACGGGGGGAGGAGAGAGGTTAGAGACTTCAAATGAAGTATGGGAGGATTGTATCACCAACATTCACCATAGCTCTATCAATGTTATAGGCACTCTCTGATTCAATTTAAGATTGTTCATAGGCTGCACTATTCCCCAACTAAATTCAACAAAATCTTTAAAGATTCTTCTCCCATGTGTGGAACGTGTTTAACAGAACAAGGGACTCTGTCTCATCAATTTCTTCAATGTCATAAGCTGCAACGTTTTTGGAGTCAAATTTTTGATTTCTTGGGTAAAGCATATAAAAGAGACTTCCCCCCCCGGCACGGCGGCACCTCTAGCTGCACTCTTCGGTGTGGTGGAAGTTCCACCGTGGAACCAGATTTGGTTCGAAATAAATATGAAGTCCAGGCCATTTCGCTCGCTACACTACTAGCTAGGAAGTTAATCCATCAGGCCTGGGAGTCGGAAAACCCTCCGACAGTTGACATGTGGCTAAAGGAGCTGGGACTCTGGGAGGAGTGCTGCATTTGGAGAAAATTAGATTTACCCTGTCAAAAAGTGAACCCTTATTTCAAAAAATCTGGTCACCCATTATTGAGATGCTTGTTATGTTGGACTGAAGTGATTGAATTGAACATTGTTCTGCCCCGTAATGTCATCTAATTAATGTATAGAATATTTGATATGTATGTGTATACTGTATGTATGTTTATATGTATGGGTGTCTATGTGGGTACACATACATACTGTATATGTTTTGTCCTCCATATCAGAAATGTTTTTTATAATTGATGTTGTTTGTGTCCTCGGAGTGCGGCATATTTATGTTAGTTATTATTTTATTGTTTTTGTCTTTTTCTTTTATGGTTATGTTTTGTCTCAGTTTATTGTAAGTCTCTTGTTTTGTTTGTTTGCTTGTATGTCTTTGCTATTTATTTCAATCTGTAACTTACTGGTTAAACATTCTTGAAATGCCTGTATACCAAAAATCATAATAAACAGACAGTTTAAAAAGGAAGGAGAGAGGAGATCGTGAATAGAGGAAAGAACGCCATGAGGGGAGAGAGGAGTAATAGCAATAGAGTGTCGCAGTCCCGCCCCCTTTCATGACGACGCCAGGCCCAGGAAATAATTCCCAATGCATTTTTCCCATAGACATTTCAAAAAGTATTTATTTAAAGACCTTTTAAGCGTCGTACGAAGCCAACTCGAATCGTGACAAACCATGACAACAAACACAATATTTTGGACCAAACAAATAATTACAAAGAAGAAAAACAACAAAAATAAAGTGTTGTAACCTGCCGTATTTTTATTCTTTCAAATTATTTGTTCGGCTCAAAACATTGTGTTTATTGTCATGATTTGTCACGACAAGAGTTGGCTTTGTCCACGGCGTAAACATCTTTAAATAAATACTTTTTGAAAAGTCTATGAGGAAAATGAACAGGGAATTATTTTCCGGGTCTCTCGAGGGGGCGGGACTGCCATGCTCTATAGGTTAGCGGGAATGTAACCTTCACCGTCGGCGTCACCAGACTTTCCACCTAGGAGGAAGGCCTGGTCTGTGTTCCAAAATCGCCTGTGTGATCTGGTCTAGACCAGATGAATCACACCCGTGTGAAGTGAGGGGCGCCAATATATTAACCCATTTAGACCTGAGGACGATTCTGTCAGTCGTTCTCAAACATTTTCATGTCAAGGACCCCCAAAAATATATGAAATTGCCCGCCGAGCACCATCTGAAAATATGTTGTTCCAGGGACCTTCCAGAAGCAAAGATTTGAGTTAAAAACGTTCCCTCTGAAAGAACATATTCAAATATTTGGGCCACATTTTCACGATAAAAAAGAAAAAACAGACCTACAGGCTCGTAGCGTGGCACTCGGTGCCGCGCTATGAGCTTGTAGATCTGCTATTTTTCAACAGCTACAGTACAACATAATTCTTAAAACACCAAAAGGGGTTCCCTCCCAAAATGGGTTAAAGTCTAACTCATGTTGATTAGGTGATGTAATGGTGATGTAAAACAAACGGTGCCAACACAAACATTAAATTGTCTTTATTGTTAATGGCATTTAATGTTTGTGTTAGGGACAATATGACGTACATTTTCCCTTCATTGTCAATGGCGTTTTTAAAACAAACATTGAACTAAAAACAAACATTAAACCTGAATATAGGAGGGGCTAGCACCCCTCAAAAACATAAAAAGAAATCACACCCGTGTGAAGTGATAAGTGCGTTTATCATCGTACATCATCATGACGTAACATATCGATTTGCTCAGAGAAATATGATGTTCTCCAATTCTCCATTCATTGTTAATGGGATTTTTTTTGTGAAGGACAAAAATACCGATTTGCTCAAGACACATATGATGTAAATTCTCCATTCATTGTCAATGGTAATTTAATGTTTGTGTAAGGCAAAAATCTACACCAATAGGTGAATCTCAAAAAAGAAATCGTATTTCAGTAAGGTCATTCAGTGTTGTTCCGCCGCCGCTTCGTTTTGATCCACCCCCTAGTCTCGCCAGTCGCTATGAGTTGGAATAAAAGAACAGACACTATAACACGAAGGACTTGAATAAACTTCATCAAGGCCTTTATTGGGTAGGACCTCAAATTATGATGCCCTTGATGGGGTCATTCTGATTCCAGTTTGGTGGGTCCGGGCCTGATGACTACAAACCAGTGACAACGCCACAACAAAATTATCATCCGCAAATGGTATGGGCCCCAACTCCCAAGCTAGTGGGAATGTAGGCAGGTTAACCTATTTAGACCCGACAGCAGATTCTATAAAATGTCTTCTACATCATGACAGTTTTCTGAAAAACCTATGTTTCTATGCCAGTGGTTCTCAAACTATTTCATGTCAAGGACCCCAAAAATGATATGTAATTGGCCGCCGACCCCCATCTGAAAACATGTTGTTCCACTGAGGGACCCCCCCAGAAGCAAAGATTTTAGTTTAAAACGTTCACTGTGAAAGAATACATTTTCAATTTTTTTCAAAAATAGCAGATCTACAAGCTCCTAGCGCGGCACTCGGTGCTGCACTACGAGCTTGTATATCTGCTATTTTTCAATAACTAAAGTATACCATAATGCTAAAAACGCCAAAAAGGGGATCCCGTCCTGAATGGGATAAGGTGGGCAAAGAGGGCAGACGGGGAGAAAGGATGAAATTAGAAGAATGAAGGAAGAGTAAAGAGAGGGTAAGAAAAACGTGGGGAGGGAGAGAACCAGGGGAAAAAAGAGAAAGTGGAGAGAGAAGAGACTTTAATCAGGAACTTTTATCTACAGTAGTTGTACCAGCTGTGTTCCCCCGCCGTAGGACACAGTGATTTATGGCTGCTATTTTCCACAGCAAACAGTAAACTCTGAGTGGAGACATGTGCAAGGTTATAAAGCAGTGGTTCCCAAAGTGGGGTCCGGGGACCCCCCAGGGGTCCTTGAGGGAGTTCCAGGGGGTCCCCAGCTAAATTATAGTTTGGAACCAAATGGACCCTTATGGGTCTGTAACTCAGAGTGTGTACGAATGGAACCAAATGGACCCTAACGGGTCCGCAGGCTGATGAGTCCCTGACAAAGGTTTGGGAACCACTATTATAAAGCTCCTATTCACCTTTCAGCATGGTCCTGCCGGGCTGGAACGCGGTTGCCTGGGAGCCCAGTCTGTGCTCCGCTGCTGTTGGAGTGGAGTGGAATCCGTCTGCGAAGGAACGGAATCGGTGAGCCCGTGGTTCTGTATTAACAACATCTACAATACCATTTTTGTAATAACGCTTAACACACAAACGATACAAGATACATCGACTATGAGGAGATGTGATAATTTCACAAGCAACCTAAAAGGGCAATAAAGGAGCGCACAGAGGGGAGGAGCCCGCTGGCCTAGTGGTCCAGGCGCACGCCACATATAGGCTCTGGCCAGACGACCTTTGCTGCATGTCTATCCCCTTCTTTCCCTCACACTTTCCTGTCCGTCTTCACTGATAACGATCAATAAAGGCAAAAAGCCAAAAACAAATATCTCTCTCAAAAAAAAAAAAGGAGCGCACAGGGACTATCAAGTCCCTGTGCGCAATCAGCAATACCCATTTAAACATAAATGCTTTAAACATTAAACTAAATAAAACGTGTCCCTGAAAGGCAAGCGATAACACTTGAATTGTTTTAAGACCTCTACTATGTAAGTCAGCTAATTATATCTTGGCTATTTGATATAGTCTCTGCACTGGCATTGTTCCAAGGGGTTGATTCAAGGCCACTCACTGCACCTGTTTGCTCCGCCTTCTGGCGCTGTAGCCAGCTGTGACTGAGCTGCAGGGCCAGGGAAGCGTTCCCACGTTGGTGCTGCCCAGCTAAGCCCAGGCAGAGAGGCGGGCCTTTGGAGTCGTATTCCTCCAGCTCCGGACACACCCTCAGAGGACACTACAGAGACATTACAAAGTGAACAACAACACGTTTGTTGTTGTTGTTACGAAATTAAGAGATTAGTTCTGCCAGCCCATAAACTGGAAGTGCAGGATCTTGCATCTGCTGAAATTAGATGGGTGGATGATGTGTGTTGTCAAGCTTTTTTTTTTTTTTTTAATGATGATCTTGCACATAATTGTCGGGTGCTTTAGCTCCGTCTCGAGTTAAGACTGTATATATTCTCCACAGTTGGCTGCATTATTGTTTAGTGGTTAGTGTTGAAGTGTCCTTGAGCACGTTGGTGTATGAATGTGTGTGTCAGTGGGTGTGAATGTTATGCACAATCTATGTAAAGCGCTTTGGATAAAGGCACTATATAAATGCACCATTTACCATTTAACCAAGCGTCGGGTTTTCTGTATTCGTATGGCCAAAGGCTATGAACTCTAATGTCTGTTGAACATACTGTAAATTGAAATGAAATGTAAAGAGAGTCATATCCATATTTATGATGCAAATGAGAACAGCCCAGCAACATGCACTGTAATCGTTTCAGTTCACATACAGTACAGAGAGCCTTGTGAAGGCAATCTCACCCCGATCTCCTCCGCCCTGTCCTGCAGTACACTCAGAGGGCCCGGCGGCTGCCTGACCGTGAAGGCTGGGACGCCAGGCTAGAGTAGAGAGAGACACACACACACACACACACACACAGAGAGAGTGAAGGCTGGGACGCCAGGCTAGAGTAGAGAGACACACACACCACCCACCCACCCACCCACCCACCCATGGATGGATGTGCTAGGTGTAATGCTGCACTCAGACCCGGATAGTCTGAACGCAGCGGCGCGATTACATACGAAGACAAGAAGTTGCGCGAACGGGCTCGGTACAGACGGGGCGACGCGGACGAAGGGAACGGCCGCCTGTAGCCGGGGGGCCACAGGCCCAAAAGCTCAAGGAATAGAGTTTAACCTGTGATAGATAAAAACGAAATTATGAAACATACAAAAATACAGAAAAGGGAAATTGCCTGGATTAGATGAGGCAAGTAGCCCAATGTGCTACCTATAGCGGCTACAAGATAGGCTACAATAAAACATGTAGGTGCCTGTCTAGTGTTGTATTTATTTGTGTAGCCTATTTGAGAATTTGTTGAAAGTAATTACTAAAAGGCTTGGGAATGGAGTTGGGGGTATTTTCAGCTTGTAAATAAAATTGTGTTGATCATAAAAACAAACCTCTTTTGGACTAAATAAATGCTGTGGATGTATAAGTGATGGCCCAGACCATATTACAATATATAAAAAAAAATATATATATATATATATATTTATTTATTTTATTTTTTTATCTCAACGCGTCGCATCATGACACGAACTTGTAGATCTGCTATTTATTCTCAAATAACCTGGTCGCTTTTGGGCTTGTTTTTATAAACCACCTGGTTGCTTATTTCTCTCACACTTTCTGGCAACATTGCAGCCACTGCGAGACGTAGACAGCCGCGGACAGAAGAAGCTGTCTTTTACGTCATTTCCGAGTTTTTAGACAGCTGGTGGATGGAAAAGAAGCTCCACCTCCGCGGCTGACTGCCGCAGAGGAGAGCGTTTCCGGGAATCTGTCCGTCACAGCAGTCAGCCGCGGAGGTGGAGCTTCTTTTCCATCCACCAGCTGTCTAAAAACTCGGAAATGACGTAAAAGACAGCTTCTTCTGTACGCGGCTGTCCGCTAAGGTGTGCCCAGGGGGTGTGTGGTGGTGGTGTGTAGGAGGATAGGAGCAGTACATTTTGTTGTAAAAGCCCTAACTATTAACTATTTTCTGCAACATAAATGCAATGAATTCAAACGCTGGGTGCTGCCATCTTTGTTTATTATTGTTCGGGGGTGGCGCATGCGTGTTAAAACACATGTGGGCTTTTGCGTCATCGGTTCAGGTTCACTTGCCCAAATGTGCTGACCTCATCACATTTGTGATGACGGCTACAGCCGTTTTTAGCCCAAGTGTTTTTCGTGCAATGCTTCCATGCTTGGAATGGATTCAGAATCATGAAAACGCCCTAGTTTGACATGTCACATGCTACTTAAAGCATGATGAAATTTGGAAAATATTGCCTTTCTAAGGTTGCTCTTTTTCGCGATGTTTCCGGCAGAGCAGGCCTCTTATTCTGTGGACCCTAATCACCAAATGAATAGAAAAAACACAAATAAAAAAGTACGGCATGACATCACAGGTCCTCTCAAATGTTGGGCCTGTGGCTCCCCGGCTACTGGTATCTTCTCCCCGGCTGGAAAGATTCAACTGAAGCTACCTTCGCTTCCCCCCGTCCCGAAACCACGCATTGCGTCCTGACAGCCAATCAGCGTTGATGTTGTCCGGAAACCACGGAAATGTTTTGGCTGTTTGGTTTTATTAATCCAGTTCCAATGGGCTCTATGCAGCCAACACTTCCGCGTTCAGTTTGGGCCACCAGAACGCTTCCGGTCGGCAGCCACTCATTCACTGTGAACATACGGTCGTGATTTTGTAGGAATAAAGTTCAGTACTTTATACAACCCTATTTCATTTGATAATGTGATGGCATAGTTTTTCATAGTTTGTATTATTTGTGTTGCGACGTTGACATGATGACATGAGTTAAAAACGTCTTAAATCTCCTGTTAAAAACGAGAGTGAATGAATTGAATTGATGAATTGAACATGGTGGACCCTATTGGAAACAAGTGTAATGCTTAATTGGGTCGTCCACTCACAGTTAACAGCCTTTGTATTGAGTTTGTGCTTGAAATGTACTGTAATTCTGCAAACTGTTAATACATTTTTCAATCAATCAATCAATCAAAAGAGTTCTTCATGGATTTCTCCGGTGTTGCCATGTCCGCTTGTTATAAGCGACATTGGTCTTGTCTTTCAGTAAAGTTGCTTGAAAATATTGACAGGTTAGGTTGCGTTTTTTGGGGCTTGTTTCTAAAGTGTATGCTTATTTAGGCTTGTTCCCTAATGTTGTTTAAACCTGTGATTCTGCTCAAACATTGTCATAAAGCCAAGGACCCCCATGTATTTGTGCACACGGACCCCCATCTGAATGTTTTGTGCCAGGTTTTTTTTTTTTTGTATAAAACAAAAACTGTTTTGGAAAAGATCTGATCTACAAGCTCACAACGCATTGTGAGCTTGTATGTAGATCTGCTATTCTCAAGTAGCTGCCGATGTCCTATAGTCTTAGAATATAAATATTAAGTATTATAGTAGCTCATTTGTGGAGTGGCTTCTTTTCATAGACCTGATTGCGTATTTCTCTCACACAATCTGGCAACACCGGTTGTTACACTGCTGTGTATAACAGCTGGAGACGAGAGGTAGGTGTCGCCAGATTGTGGGAGAGAAATAAGCAATCAGGTCTATGAAAAGAAGCCAAGCCCCAAGTCGCTTATAATAAGCGGACATGGCAACACCGGAGAAATCCATGAAGAACTCTCGTTTTTAACAGGAGATTTAAGACGTTTTTAACTCATGTCATCATGTCAACGTCGCAACACAAATAATACAAACTATGAAAAACTAGCGAGCGAAGGGTTTTCTTTTTCTACCAACGCTGACCAAAGTGAAGCGATTGAAGTGACTGGAAAAACAATTCTATATTTTTTAACATATACTTTAGAAAAGTGTGTGTGTGTGTGTGTGTGGGGGGGGGGGGGGGGGGGGGGGGGGACAGATTCTATATTTTTAATCACGTACTTTGAATATGCCAGCCTTCTGCCAAGCAATCTTCTCCACGGTTTGTCCAAGCAAGCTGGCGTGGTCGATGCCCAGAGACGAGATGCCACACACCCAGGGCTTCCTGTGAACCAAAAATAGTGTTGACCAGCCAGAGTCGTCAACATGTCCATCCGCACACGGACTAATACGTCCGTGGCAAAGACTAGGCCTTGTTCGTGGCAAATGTTTATGTTTTACACACCATTACAATGTTGTCAAGTCTCCAGGTTTTCCTCGTGCCACCGATTAGATTAATTGAATATGAAGGACCCCAATGGAAACAAGCCAATAGCGCTTTCTTGGGTTCTAAATCCTCTTTGAAGACCTTGTACTTTGCTGTGCTTTTTACTACAAACTGTTAATAAAGTATTCAGTAAATCAAAACTATGACACTATGGCACATTATGAGTCCACTAGTACTAGTGGTTCTCAAACATTTTATTTGCAAGGAAACTCTGAGTTTCAGACCTGTTATGGTCATTCACGGCTAGCTCGTGTTTCGGGTAATATTATTGTCCGCTCATTTTTGACAAAGATATCCACCACAAGCCAACATGACGATGACCCCCTGTTCAGAAGCAAGGCCACCGATCACAACCCCCGAAATGCTTTTCAATGCCTGCCAAGTCCTACCTGACAATGTTTGTGCAGTCGTACTGCCCTCCAATCCCCACTTCAATGACCGCTAAATCCACCTGTCACACAGAGACACACATGTCAGTGAGGGAGGTTTGGCCCTCTGGGCGGAGATTTTGCTGGTGTAGGGGGACACCAGCAAAATGTCCTTGAGGTCCAATTTGAGAACCTGTGGGGGGGGGGGGGGGGGGGGGTGTGTGCGCGCGTGTGTGTGTGCGTGCGTGCGTTCGCGTGTGCGTGCGTGCATGCGCGCGTGCCTGAAACCTCACCCTTTCCAGGAGAAAAACATGGAATGCCATCAATGTGAGGAACTGGAAATAGAAGGGCATACTTCCTCCATGGTCATCCTGTTGAATGATAGCAACATTGGTTAACCACCTTCAAACCGCAGTCCCTTCTTGGGCCAGTTGGGGGCATTATAGGCAAAACGTTTTCAAACATTTTTCATTATTCTTCTAGTGAACATAGCCGACCTACAGGCTCACAGTCACAGCATCATGACCCAGTATGACCCATAAAGACCCGATTCTACCCACGGTACGTCAGTACAGTCTCATTGAAAAACATGTATTTTAACCCATTTAGGCCTGACGTCGAAATGAATACAAAAAAAGTCTTCTAAATCATGACAATTTTCTGAAAAACCTTATGTTTCTATATCAGTGGCTCTCAATATTTCATGTCAAGGACTACGGAAATTTGTAAATGGCCGCCGACACCCATCTGAAAATATGTTATTGTTCCAATAATGTAAATCCTGATTTTCATAACCGGGCGGTGTCTATAAAACCTACCTTAGTCACAGCTAACTGCTCATAGACGTCCCAGAAGTATTTGGTGAAAAGGTCTTTGCTGATCGGCTGCCCATTAATGCGTATTCTCTCTCTGACATGAACCAGGTGTGGAGAGCTGTGGGGGGGTAACCAGATCTGGGTTAAACATTTGTTTACAAATGTAAGTGTTAAAACACTTGAGCTTCCAGATGGGTACGGTTGCCAATGCCATATACTGTAGTCACTACAATGTAGTCAGTGCAATCCAATCCATATCAGCAAGTCTAAATGGTGACAGTAATGTAATTTTATTGGTTCATTTAGCACAATTTCCAGAATTGCCTGTATGCTGGAAACTCAAGAAGATACAAAATACAAATACAAAGTATTACAGTAAATAAAGTGTCAGCACATACTCTCTCGGTCTACTCAAGAGTAGACTTGTCAAAGAATAGAACAGTGGGCCTGCCCTTCTACACCACTTAATTTCAAGCACCCAACCTAACAAAAACATGTTTGTGTCCATATTCTGGGGTGAACATTCTGCGAAAATAGCCAATCTGCTAGTTGACAACGTGTTGCAATGTGAGGTGTTGTGAGCTTGTAGATCGGGTATTTTTTGTAAACTTTTTAAAGACAATATGTATTAATACAACATATTCCAGGGTTGATGGAGCAAACCTACGACTTGGCCTTTACTTCAAAGAATGTTCTACATACAACAGATATCCTCTGACACTTTTGGAAGCTTCAATTGTGAGGTGATTGTGTTCTGTTACATAATATGGACGGTCACGGATGGCACTTGACCCTTCTTATCAGCTTAATTTAGATTTTTGGGAACAGAAAAAATTGCATGGTCAAAGGTGATGCGAATATAGAATTACAGGAATGTGTTCCTCAGCCAAGAATTCTTGAACGGAGAAAGCATTGTGTGAATTTGCATTGCGATGGTGGTGCACAATCCACCATTTCCACAGATTTCTATTAACCTTATCCCTCAGTGAAACAAAACCGCTTCATACAATGCCTAAGCGCCTGACCACTTTGTACCACTTCTTGCATTAGATGATAACGGTGTCTCGACGAGAAAACGGCAATGTGCGTTCTCACTTTTTATTCTGAGTCAACTTTAGACGGAGGCACAACGTGATTCAAAACGCTGTAGTGTCCATGCCAGGTGGCTAGGCACACATGCGTAGTTCCACTTCCGTTCCTACTTACAGCTGTGATGTAAACAAACACTGTGTGTATTTGTTCCCGTTCGCCAGGCGCAACTTTAAGATTTCGACTCTGGAAGGTGGTTCGACTTTGTTGCGTTTTCAACCCCCCCCCCCCCCCCCCCCCATAATGGAATTACGGAAGGCACATCTGATCATTTATGTTGTCCTTTTCTCTACAGACGGTTGCAGTGTAAACGTCTAGCGTCTCAGAGCAACACATACAGATAAACTCTTGCCATGGAATTATCTTTAGAAGTTTGTGGCTCCACAAACAACAACACAGGTTAACAATTTACATAGTAGACAGCCAAGTGAGGCAAAGTTCAAAATCAGGTTACAGGTTGGAGGCTTTTCACAACATGAACCCCATGTTTATGAATCTGGCATTAATCTGCATTATGATATGACATTTTGTAGATGTATAATTAGTAAGAAGAAACACACACTGACACACACATCCAATACCAAACCTTAACAGAAAACTGCTTTCCCATTAGGCTCCAGTTTTAAAATGTACATGATGTATTCAGTGGTGTAACGGTGATTATTTTTTCGGTGCAATTTAATGATGTCACATGCACGCACGTATACACACGGCCGCGCCTACATGAGCGCACAGAACAGCGATAGCCTAGAATGAGAGTTTTACACAGGCAAACACACACAAGTAGACAACTTGTGACAAATTAATTAATTCAAACGACCATGAAACAACAGTAACAGCACACTCTACCAGCCTTTACTAGCACCATAATACTGTGTAGAAAATCTACTGCTTCGTGTCAAATTGTGACTTTGTCTCTCACACGCACACACACACGCGCGCACGCACGCACACACACACACACACACACACACACACACACACACACACACACACACACACACACACACACACACACACACACACACACACACACACACACACACACACACACACACACACACACACACACACACACACACACACACACACACACACACACACACACACACACACACACACACACACACACACACACACACACACACACACACACAAGCCTATGTGCCTACCATAGACTAGGCTATAAGCCTACTTGAAAGGTCACACATGGACCATTGATGTGTGCGAGTTGTGTCGGCAGCTATATAGCTTGGTAAAAGGTTGCGAATGGGGCAGCCAATGTATTGTCGTCGGAGTAGCAGATTTTATTTCTCACCTCCGTCTTTCAGCAGCCCAGCCTAGCCTGGGCAAGAGCTCCATTGACTGGGCTGCAGACGCTATACGCTTCTGTTAGGTTTACGCGTTCTAGCTTGCGTGAAAAAAAATATTGGTACGACGCTGTGGTACTGCATTCTACGAGCAAGACACCACTGCATGTATTACAACCAAGTGAGTGCCCCCCCCCCCCCGGTGATGTTTCAAGCTACAGTATCTGCCCTTCAGAAACGTTGTACATGTGTAAAGCCCAGGAATCGAACCCGGGTCTCCCGCGTGGAAAGCCAAAGGCAATTGCCTATGGCTCAGGGCCCGGGGAGATATTAGACTTTATAATGAGTCTTGGAAGTACTACCATTACCGAAACAGTGAATTAACACATTTCCATTGTGAATGCACCGTTACTGTATACTATATACAGTATATAATGTAATACCTGTAAAATCCAGTTCGAAGCCCATGATTCCTGAGGATTCTCTCTGTGAACGCACAGGTTGATCCCTGGAAGATAAATAAAACATGCTTTATATTGGTATCACGTATATATTTAAAACCTTTGAAATGAACCAGTTTATATGCAATTTTACCAGTAATCTAGAACAGAATCTTTCAACAATGCTGGGTTAATACGAAAGACATTTTTTCTTCTATTAGGCCTGATGCAGTGTTGTTTTTGACAGCAATTTTGATTTTAGTTTTAGTCATAGTCTCTTGAATAGTTTTCATTTAGCTTTAGTCCCATTTTAGTCACCTGGAATGTTTTAGTGTTAGTCTAGTTTTAGTCGACTAAATATCATATGATTTTAGTCGACTAAATCTACAGTTGATTTAGTCGACCAAAATGTAAAATTGGCAGGCCTTGATGCCGTCGTAATGACTGATTTTACACTTGCTGAAAATAGCAGATCTACAAGCTAAGCAATGCAACCAAGTGTTAAATGACTTATACTGGATCTCTTTTCCACTAGTCGCTTCCTAACATTTTAGTCTAGTTTTTATTTGTTGACGAAATTGTCAATATAGTTAGTCTTAGTTTTAGTCATGATAGCTTAGTTTTCGTCAGTGGAAAAAGGTAGTCGATGAGCATTTTTCGTCTTAGTTTTAGTCGACGAAAACAACACTGGCCTGATGTGACAATCAGTAGGAGACTGTTGGAGTCATGGATCATACCTTTCCTTTGGTTCCTGTCACATGGATTATGTTCAGCTTGTCCAGCTCATGCACCTAAAATGATGAAGATATCAACTTTGTTTTGACAGAACCACTTATCACCAATAATCACATATTTATTGATTGATTAAACACATTATGAAGCAATTTACAATTTACAATTTAGGCATTTAGCAGACGCTCTTAATCCAGAGCGACTTACAATAGGCAAGAACAAAAAGCATGGGAATACATCACATATGTAACAAAATGCATTTATCGCGAAACATGCGTAAGCTAAGACCGTGACTAGAACATATCTATATAATGACACTATACATATAAACTATAACTAGAACATATCTATATAATGACACTATACATATAAACTACACATATGTGCTATACTATGCTGTACATATATACTATGAAGTGCTATGACTACATACAATGCACTTATTGTGCTGTCTACATGACATGCTATAAGTCTGTTTCAAATGCTATATAAGTCTAAGAAGTGCTGTCTAAGGGGGTAGGGTAAGTGCTATGGGCCATGATGGAGTCTGAAAAGGTGGGTTTTCAGACTACGGCGGAAGATCGGGAGTGATGCTGCAGTTCTGATTGCAACGGGAAGTGCATTCCACAGTTTTGGGGCCAGAAGGGAGAAGAGTTTGGGACGTGTGGAGCGTTGTCCCGGCGTTTTTAGTGAGGGTACTTCCAGCTTCCCTGCGTTGGCTGATCTGAGTGCGCGGGAGGGTTTGCAAATAGTACAGTGGTACGATTATACAATGGTGCAAAAAGTCCTGAGGGTTTATTTCTATTTATATTATTTATTTATAGGAATTGGAGACACTAGACAGTGAAAGTTAAGTTCAGGTCAAGCTAGCTAGCTTAGGGGGCGGGGAAACATATAGAGAAAGAGATGGCTATAACCAACTTCACGTGCTGTCATTTTGTGAACAGCTCACACATACTTGTATAAATCGGTCCTATACTCACTGTGAGTCCGGTTCGAGAGAGAAATGTGTACATATCCAGGAGCTGGCATTCTGGATTGTCCTGTTTTTTACGCAAGCGATCCAAAACATTACTCTGCAAGGAGTTAAGGACACGAACCGCTCCCTGCAGAGTGACAGAGACAGAAATAACACACACACACACACACACACACACACACACACACACACACACACACACACACACACACACACACACACACACACACACACACACACACACACACACACACACACACACACACACACACACACACACACACACACACACACACACACACACAAAAACGTTTCCCTCACATCTTGACCATAAATGTAACACTGTAAGATATCCGAAGTCTTGGATCAAGAGTATCATAGTATGTATTTTATTGATTTTTTAGTTTACAGTTGCATACCGGACCGGTATCTATAATCGTCTTGGTCTTTACCCCTCTATTGTCACTGGACTTCCGCAGGTAAAGTCGGTATTTCTGCGAGTATGTGTAAATAACAAAATATAAGGCGCTCACCCGGTAGCCCCGGATGTTAACTCGGCCTTCGGAATGTTTGTGCAGGGTATTAGTCCGTATTTATCAATAGATAATTGTTTTTTAATCATATCTGTGCCTGAACGCCATTTTCCACCCTCGTTCGCATGGAGTGTAATACTGGCTTTCACCTGATGCGCCCCGCCACTACAGCCTATTGAGGAATACGGGAAACTTCCGACACAGACGGGAATCACGGGATTAAAACACATATCTATTGTAAAGTACGGACTAATTCAGTGCACATGTTCCGAATGTCGAGTTAACATCCGTGGGTACAGGCTCAGCACTTTATGTGTTTGTTTTGTACATGTACGGACTTTCCGCGTGGATGTCCAACGAATTACAGCGGTACTAGAGACCCGTCACCCAGACTACCATAGATACGAAAGTAACACTCAAGACTCACTCGAAACAATCTATGATAGTCTTGATCCGAGGCTAGATGTGTCATAGCCGGGTGAGAAGAAAATAGAAATACGCACGTGTAAACCTTTGATCTTCGAGATGACAGGTAAACAACCTAGTGCGGAGGGAGGCATGTTTGATCACAGCCGCGTGTGTGTCGTGTCTCTCCGTTACATGGCAGCATGCAGCGCACGATACATTCGAATTTCATGCACGGGCGGGCGGGCGTGCTACTGCTGACCACAGTGAGAAGAAAAGAGAGGCTCAGAACGTATCACTGGTTGTTGTAGAACCGTTACTCTGATGAGCAGCACGAGAGATCGATTAACAACAAGTCGTGAGATGATATCACGGTCGGACGGTTGGTTTCCGTCTGCTCACTCACTACATCCGCACAGCGCCTGACGTAACGTGGTTGCGAGATTTCATCTGCAGCATGAATGAGAGTGCTCTGTGTGTGCAGAGTCAGACTGTGATCTGGACGGTGTCAGCCTGAGGCAATATCAGTCAAATGAGTCAATAACGTTACATACAATTTGCATAATTTACTTTAATGCCAACATTTATTTGGACGGTTAACACAAACGCGACTTGGAACTTGTTATAATGGCCTTTTAACGTGTCCCTTGCTAAAAAAAAAGGAAAAGCAAAGCTGTTCTTTTTGGCAAGTGATGACGACACGGTCGACTCGCTCCTACTCATATATACTCTAAGCTCATAGGCTACTAGCCGACTATACTCATACAGTCTATGACCCAAACAAACCGTTATTTTATTTTTGTTTGTTTGTTTGTTTGTTTGTTTTTTACAAAATATAAACACCGATAATGTACATAATATCAGTACAAAATGTAGAACTAGAAAAAATATATAGAAAATAAATAGAATTAAAATAGATAAAATAAGCTAGAGAGTGGTATATAGTCTACAGAGTTTATGCAACATCAATAACATACAGTATCTTCTAGATATGATAGCTTTGGGTTTTACCCTCTGCAACAAATGATGTAGCGCAATAGTCAGACAGAGCATGACAGCTTAAAATAAAGCTACAGTAGGCTAAGCAGCTCAAATGGTCAAATACTTGCCTCATAATCCATTTGTGTGCTATAAATTATGTTCAAGGTAGGCTGGCTGGCTGACAAAAAGTTTGGACTTTATTCTTAGCTCTCAGAGATGGCCCCGCTCTGTGTAATGATTGGTTTAGCTTTGTTGATTCAAGATAACAAAGCATGCACATGTAAAGAGACATTTCTATAAGGTAAAGGCCATAGTAGGGTAGGCATAGGCGCGATTCATACTCCTATTTTATAGCCGAATAAAAGTCGGTTCGGCTCTGTAGAGCCTACAATGTGACGTCATTTGAGGTTCGGTGGGGGGGGGGGGGGGGGGGGGGGGGGTACCGTCCTAAAGTCGGCTCTTCGGTGCTACTGAAAATTTCTGACGAGCCGAAATCATTTCGGCACATACAGCGGTAAAATAGGAGTATGAATCGGCTCCTACTGAGTGCATCACATTTCTGACTGTTTGTTTGGGATGATCTATCCAGGCACTCATATTCCTACAGTTGCCATGACATGACAGGCAACCCCTTTGCGTGGGACAGTGCCTAATTTTTTGCGCAGGACAGTCCCTTCATTTCCAATTCCAAGACTTTTCAGGCGTCCCACAAATTGAGACCCTGTCCCACATTATGACTGACAGGCATCAGTGTTCAAAAGCCCTAATAGTTATTCCGGTAACAAGACAACTCACCCCTTTTCTGTTTTCCTCCCGGAATTTTCCCCAGTGAGGGGTGGGAGAGGCTGGACAGCAGACGGCTGGACTTTGAATTTCTCTAACTATAAACTTTCACGACAGCAGACAGCCTAAGTACAAAATATATTTATGAAAAGCTACTACAGTGAAGTCTGTTCACAGAAGTTGTTGTAGGCTATGTGGGGATTATCTGACCAGGTACCATTTGAGTGAGAAAAACATACTTACATACTAAATAATACTAAATTGTTTATAGGGTCAATATAAGTAAAATAATATAGCCTTTCCACAGGAGTATCTTTTTATATTTTTCCAAAAAGAATACAAACAGCCAATAGCATATTACAAAGTTATCCCCCTCACTGGGGAAAATTCCGGGAGGAAAAATGGGCAAGCACCGGGGTGAGTTGTCCAGTATTCGTTTTTCCTATATAATAGTTGGATTTCTGTTGTAAAGATCTCATTGTCTCTTTTCTTGCAAGATCATGCATCTCTAAGCCTGTTAACATAACATGAGAAATATACCATATAGGCTACAACAGTAAAAAGTCAGCCATACCACCCATGACCTAAAATTTGCATTTTAAAACGAAATGTGGGACGCCAGAGGGGGGGTTTAATAACGAAATAGTAATAGGCAATATTAGGCCGACGGTCGAATATGACATCATTCAAGGCATTTAAGTAACTAGGGTTGTCCCGATCGGATCGGGTGATCGGAAATCAGGGCCGATCGTGTCATTTTCAAATGATCGGAATCGGATCGGGAGCCAACAAACGTGATCGGGACATCCCTAGTATCAATATTATATCCATATCATGATATTAGACTGGGATATTGTCTGTGATTTGGGATATTGATGTCAGGAACACTTCAGTATTTGGACCCGTATGCAGAATAACCCAGGCAACAACGACTTGCACTCAAGCACTTTTATTTAAACTTAGAAAACCCTCCCAGGGCATATATAACATAAACTCCCACTCTTGGGAAACACAGTGTTATAATCGAGCAACCTAACCAATAACACAGAGTCACTAATATACCTCCATGCTCATTAACCAAAGTCTCTTCAGCTTAGAAGCGCAGGTGGACACAGTCTCACAATCAGCCAGGGGAAGGGAGGCAACAGAGGAGCAAAGGTAGGGACGGCGGTCCAGGCGTGGTACGTCCTAGGACAGGACGTGACAATTGTACTATTGTGATATGGCATAAACATGTTCTATAAAATATAAATATCGGATCGGGAAAAATCGGTATTGGCAAATGCTCAAAATCTAATGATCGGAATTGGAAAAAACGTGATCGGGACATCCCTAATAGTAACTTAAGTAATAATTTGCTAACGCCGTCCCGTCCCACTTGTCCCGCAGCCACACAAGCGCTACTTCAGTCCCTCAAATGAACATTTTGGATCTGGTCACCCTACGGGGCACAGATTTTTAAAGCTTCTCTTCTTCCCTGGAAAGTTCTGCCCCTGGCCTGCGGGATGTTTCTATTTCCATCGACAACACGTTGATGGCTCCCGTTTCAAGTTTCAACTGCCAAGAAGAACCTGCAGTATTCCTGGGAAGAATCAGCTGTCCTTCAACTAGGCACACACTCGCCCCTGCTGTGGGTTTATATACTGTATAAACATCTGGAGGATCAGAAGTGAGGAATACTGCTTATGGTATAACCAATGACCAAGCCATTATGGTAAATACCTTCCATTCACCAGGTAGCTTCTGGCAGTAAAAAAAAATAGCTTTTTAAGGCACATATGGCCGTTTACCGGTATTATATGATCGGGCTATAACATTTAAAATATAACCCCCATTCTGATTAAGAAAATGCCTTCCAGAGACCACGTAGCAGCTGCAATCACTTTCTGGCAGGAGGGGAAACTAAACTGCTTTTATAGCATAAACTGGCCTTTATAGAGATAGCCTATGTCCCCTCACTGGTGTGTTGGTCTAATTGGGATATAATATTATATAAAAAATATAAATACTAGGAAAGTGTGCTCCTCGTAGCAAAGGTCTCCGCCAGGCCAGGTTAATGTAATGTGTACCAGTGGTATACGGAATGCTCGCCTTAAACCACACAGTGGGGCGGTTCTTGTATTCTTGTATTTGTTTTACTGAGGATAATGTTAAAAATAAAGTTTAGGGTTAGGCATAGTTTTACTGGGGTTAAGTTTAGGAATTAGGGTTAGGTTTTGGCATCGTTTTACTGAGGTTAAGGTTAGTTTTTAACCTTTTACCGAGGTTACGTTTAGGAATACCAGGCAGAGACCGTTCTACCGGCTGTATATGCCTGAGGCGACTGTGTTTTGAGGCGAGCATTTTGGTATTCGTACCAATTTTGTGAGGTTTTTTTTTTTAATGTTTTTTTGTGGCTTTTTTGTGGCTTCGCCTTTATTTTATATATTTTATGGAGGGACAGACAGTAGGCTGACAGGAAATGGGGAGAGAGATGGGGGGGAAGACATGCAGTAAAGGCCGTCGGGATCGGGGGTCGAACCCGCGGCACACTGCCAGACTGGATTACCAGCCAAGGTGCCTGGACCACTGAGGCCCAATTTTGTGAGTTTTGGACAAAATCCTGGTCTACTATTCTCCAACAGTAGGCCTATATGGGTAAGAAACCCACGTGAGGCCTTTAGGAGGGCCATTCAAGCCGCAAGTGGAGCCTGCGGCACCACTATCGCCCTGCCGGTAGAGTCTGCAGAATCCACCACTCCCGAATGGAGTGTCTGGTGCTGGGAAGCTGGTGCAACGCACAGGTCCTGGTCGTACTCCTGGTGAGAGCAGGAGAGGACCTGGTGAGACGTAGGAAGTGCCCGGCCAGGAGTCAACCCACAGTGCCTAGTCCCTCCACACGCCGGATGGCCTGCCCGGTACCCGTCGGATGGCCCGCCCAGTACTGGCAGAGTAGTTCTGGAGCAGCGGATTGTGTGTCCCGGGTTTTCCCTAAGGGACTAATCGAGACGGTATAGCTACTGGGACGTAAGTCGGGACTTACAGTTTGCAGAATTACAGTACATTTCAAGCACAACATCTGTGATGCAATTGCAAACATCTTGAATTAATTCACTCAAACTAATATTATGAATGGCTTCAAATTAAACTTTGCTCTTTCCTCTTACCTACTGCTACATAGAAGTGTTGAATGTTTAGCTAGAGTATGTGATTCAGCCACAAATAGACGCTACAGTACAGACAAACATTGTTGCCCTCTGGAGGCTGAACTAAGTACTCCCACAAACATGTAGCAAGCTTGCAGCTTATAGGAATTTCACAAAATGGCATACCCTCGGGCCTATGTCTTTATTGTTGGAAAGATAGATATGGACATTAATAAATGATGTCAGTGGGAGTTACGGTGCAACGTGTAAAAACACAATGAATATATTCTCAAAGGCAGCAAGGTGTCCAATATGAAACAATAACGAGATGAGATCATGTTGGCATGTAAGTGTTTTTGGTACCTCCATGACATTTGCAATGATTGACAGCTTGGTCAACACACCCTGTAATCCATCAAATCACAATAATTGTCAACAGCTAAATTATATGTAATACAAATACCATGTAGGTAGTTTTTTTATGACGCAGTAAGAATGCTTTTGATAGACTGAGAATAGATGAGGAGTTCACAGTGAAACATTGCACACATGCCCACAGGCATTTTCCTCATGTAAAACGCAGGTGACAATTAAGTTAAGCCAATCTCCTTCTGACTGAAATATCGCAAAACATACAAACTGCACATGCTTAAAGATGTCAAATCTTCTTACACAATGTATAGAATATGAAACATTGTTAAGTATTCTGCCTATACTGTTTGATTAATACTAGTTAGGTCAACAAGTTTGCAAAATAGGCAGTGGTACAGATTTACACTAAAGGATGCTAAAAGCCAAAAAGCCCATGGCTTATTTCCATCTGGTGTATTCAATTCATCGAGACATTTAAAGACAAGCAATAATATACATGTAATAACATGCAAGACATTAATCTCATATTTGTGAAAGCACTACTAAGTTGAACTGCCCCTTATTGACTCCCTTCATTATGATATACGATACATTATGACACGATATACAATATTATATGTAAATTCATTGTCCCCACGGAGGAGCTCAAAGTTCGCACACATATAAACTACCTCCATATAATGTAATAGTAGTATATGATAGGGGTCATATGATTAGGGGTCATAATAGTAGTAATGAAACATATAAACTATATGCACGATTCATCGGTAGCATAATCGGAATTGGCCATATCGGCCATAAAAATGCCATATCGGAATGGTCTCAAAATAATGCAGATTATTTAATCGGTTTTCACTAGCAAAACTATATATATATATATTTTAAATATACATTTAATTTGTGTACTCATCTCATTCAGTAGTCATTCAGTTCAAAACAGACACTTGGAAAAGTATTATGCTATTTATCATTGAATACTTTATTAACAGGCTTTGGGCCAAGCCCCTATAGGGCCTAGGCTTGTTTCCATTGTGGTCCTCTGTATAATATCGGAATCGGTCAGAATCGGTATTGGCAGATATGACCCTGCAAATAATCGGAGATCGGATATCGGTCATAATTTCATAATCGTGCACGCCTAATATAAACCAGTGGTTCTCAACCAGTGGTCCTTGAGGGGGTTCCAGGTGGTCTCCAGCTAGTGTAAAATGAAACCAAATCGACCCTTATGGTCCATTTGGTTTCATTTTGCACTCTCAAGAGTTACTTTTTTTTGCATTTCTTAATTTACAAGAAGTCTATACAATTAGAGAATGTATAATAATTGTTATTTTGATCAACATTTGCCTGTCATCTCTTTTTTCAATTTACTTTGTATTGAATTCTAATCAAACATACATGTAAATGAAACGACTATGACAATTGACAATACATACAACAGAAACAAAACAAAACAAGACAATATACGTACAATACACACAAGGGGAGATATCTGCCTCTCTTCTCTATTGATGATCATAATACATAAGTACCTCAAACAGGTGCATCTGCTTCTACAGGTTAAACAGGTTTAACTGAATTTAAATAAAGTCTTATGGTAGAGACATAAGTAATCCATCTAAACCAGTTATCTGTGAAGACTTCAACTTGACCTCTAAAGCTGAATGTAATTCTCTCCATAATAAATATACTATAGATGAAATCAATCCATTCATTTATAGTTGGTATAACATTTGTAAGCCACTTTTTTGTTAAGGCTTTTTTGGATGCCACCAGCAATACTGATCCTGCTTTGCAAATTTAAGTCCTTCCAGATCTGCAAGATACATGGTTTTAAAATGAAAAGGAATGTCAACACCAAAAACTGCTTCCAGGACTGCCTGTCATCTCTTCTAATGGTACCACATGAATATACAGAATGGAATTGTGGACAAAATCTTATCAACAACAAAATATTCTTTAGTTTTGGGTCTGAGAGGCTAAATGTTATGTTATTTAATCCATTTTAATTGAGGTACACAAATTAATTACAAAATTATTCTGTTTGCATTTATATATATCGTCCGTTGACAGAATTGATACTGTGGATTCTTTATGAGGGTTTTCCTCTACCTTTGAGAAGTTACACGACTCGGTCGGGTACAATAAATGTGTTGCACATAAGCAAACGGTGTCTTATTAACTTTCAAATGTGCAATCTCTGTAACTACTTAGACCAAATATGCAGTAATTGCATATCAAAAAATGCCACATCAACGGATGCTAGTGGTTTGCCTTAAGTTTTATAGGACCTAATTTTCACCAGAAAGAGGCTTTCTCTCGTAGTTTGTATTTATTTATTGGGACCCCTGAATGGTAAACAGGAATCACATTGAGGGCCTGGTATTGCTATTTAAGGCTTATAGAAATGCTTAGAGGCCAGACCCGGGAAGCCAAATGCATACCATCTGCTGCCATGCATGCACGTTGATTACTGGGTTTGCCTTAACGAATTAAGACCTGAGGTCGATTCTACAAATGTCTTCTTAAATCGGTTTTCGGAAAACCTATGTGGACCCCCCCAAAATTATATGTATTTGGCCGCCGATCCCCATCCCAAAATATGTTGTTCCAGGGACCACCCACCAGAAGCTAATATATTAGTTAAAAACGTTCGCCGTGAAAGAAGATATATTCAAAGATTTGCACACGTTTTCACAATTTAAAAAAAGAGCAGATCTACAAGCTCCTAGGGCACTCAGTGGTACGTGCCATGAAATCTAGCGTCCGGGTTGGCGCAGCGGTAAATTGCCTGCCCACCACCATAGAGACTTGCGGGTTCGATTCCTACACGGCTTACCAACCAGGGCTGGCAGTTAAAATGACTATAGGCCTACAACATGAGGAGGCATAATAACAAATCACTCAATGCAACCAAGGTATTGCTGCATATTCATCGCCCACTTGATTGAAGTTGCATAAAAAAAATAATATCCCAAGTTGCAAGTTGTTCAGGTTAAAGATTGAGTGTCGTGTGTTTATGAGGTGACAGTACTTCATTAGACCCCTTGGTGTGGTTATGTGCAATGATGTCTTCCCTTTGTATTTAGGGTTTCTTCCTGGAGGCTGAAACCTTGACACTTGACAGTCAAACGTGCCAATGAAAAAAACAGTGATATAGTGACATCACACTACCATCCCCTCCCCTGACTACTCCCCCTTTATCATACAACAACAGCTGTGGGTGCGGCTTCAGTTCAGGTGGATCACCACCACCCATCACCACCACCCACCAGACAAACCAGGCATACTTAATGAACTGGTGGGTGTGTACATACAAAAACAACATTTTAACAAATACCGTACACTTTTTTGAAACAATTCTTCCTCCTTATATAATAATAATACCTGCTGATCATGTTTTAGGGTGGAAAAAAATCACGGCACTCCATCTTTAAGGGTTTTCTACGGTGCTTTACATTTTTGAGTGATGCTAGCCACTCAGCAATGTGTGTCCCTGGTTGGGTCTGTCCGTCCGTCCGAGCACGGAAATAGCGTTTGTTGACCACCAAGTGTCACTGTTGCGCAGCCTAACACACGCACGCACGCATGCGCACAGAGGCCAGGGAGGAGGGCTTGCACAGTACAGTACTACAGCACGAGTACAGTACAGCACCACTCTGTTCAGATGGGTCTGATTGATATGATGATACCGGCGTAGGCGTATAGCTAAGCTAGGCGAAACATATAGCTCAGTAGTGTTGTGTAACGAGCATGACATTGTTGTAGTTGTGTTTTATATACACCTTACTCACACAGAAACAGGAGGATGGAGTGGCACCGCCCCTGGGCCCCGGGGCAGGGTCGAAAAACCTGTCTATTGTGTTCCCTCGCATAGGGGTCAGACCGACTGACCTTGAGATGTGTAAATCCCTTTGAGCTGTGTTTATTTGGAGGTTTTAAAGATCTCCTGCACGTACTTTAAGGTGGAAACAAGTCTTTCACAACACGTATTGGCCGGGCCTACAAACACAGACGCACACACGCGCGCGCGTGCACACACACACACACACACACACACACACGCACACGCACACACACGCAGCGGTGGAATGTAACTAATTACATTTACTCAAGTACTGTACTTGAGTACAATTTAGAGGTATTTGTACTTTACTTGAGTAATTCCAATTTCCAATAGCCTACTTTTACTTCTACTCCACTACATCTCAGAGACACATATTGTACTCCTGTACTCCTGCTATTTTCTAAAGATTTTTATACATTTGAAAACTTGAAATGGCACATTCTGCATAATGAGTACATTTACTTTTGGTACGTTAAGTAAATGTTGATATTGATGCCAATATGTTTGTACTATTACAATAAAAAAAAAAATCCAGGACTTTTACTTGTATTTATATAAGTAATATAAGTAAAACATGCAAGTACTTTTTCCACCACTGCACGCACACACGCACACGCGCACACACACACACATACACACACACACACACACACACACACACACACACACACACACACACACACACACACACACACACACACACATGCACACACACATCACACACACACACACACACACACACACACACACACACACACACACACACACACACACACACATGCACACACACACACACACACACACACACTGCACCCACCCACACACACACACACTCCACACACCCACACACCCACCCCTAAGCTAAGGGCTGCATGCCAGCATTTTAATGACCATATAGCCCAGCCTAGGAGCCCCAAACTTCCTTATTACAGGGTGTTCTTCAGCTCATAGGTGCACGAGGAAGCCTATGGCTGTTAAAATGCAGTGTTGTTTTTGGCAGCAAATTTTGATTTTAGTTTTAGTCATAGTCTTTTTAAAAGTTTTCAGTTGTAGTCACATTTTAGTCACCTGGGCAGTGTTAGTGTTACTCTAGTTTTAGTCGACTAAATGTCATGAGATTTTAGTCGACTAAAACTACAGTTGATTTAGCGGGCCTTGATGCTGTCGTAATGACTGATTTTTTCACTTGCTGAAAATAGCCGATCTATAAGCCCACAGCTTGTAGATCTGCTATTTTCAGCATGCAACCAAGTGTAAAATGACTTATACTGGATCTCTTGTCCACTAGTCCCTTCCTAACATTTTAGTCTAGTTTTTATTTGTTGATGAAATCAGTATATTTAGTCTTAGTTTTAGTCATAATTTATTTTTATCACATTTATTATGTGTTTTCATGGTGATGCCGCAAATAGCAACTTCAATTATTCTATATGTTGGTTCCATCGATCTATAAGCCAAGAAGTTCTGGAACATGCACAATCAATTGATTGAAAACTAGATAAAGTGCCCCTTGGGGCACATGTTCTCCAACAGGGTAGGTCAGGTTGTGGCCTCCTGGTGGTGCTATAATGGGCCAATGTGAAAAGGGTGCAATTTCTTCTTACGCCTTGGATGGCACTGCCCAGGTGAGGCATTTTGTTCCAAAAATGTGTTTTGCAAAAATCCACCTATTGGTGGCGCCATAACAGGTCAATGTGAGGGTGGGATATATTCCTCAGCCTAGTAGGAAAGTCTGTGAAATATTTCACGTAAATTGCATGCTGCGTTCATGCCAATCCTGCAAACTTTGAAAACCAATGTTAGCCAATTAGGATGGAATATGAAATATCAGACAGATCCGTCTTGATCACATGACTATAGACTTACTTGTGTGTAACGATTTGTGGGATTTTTGGACAATCTGGAGAAGTACTATCAACAAATGTGTTTTTCAAAAGCGGGCGTCCTGGTGGCGCTATAACAGGCCGTTCTGGAAGATTTGGGGCAGAGGTTCATCGTTGGCATCCAGGGAGTGTGTGTGCAAAATTTGACATCGACCGGGTTAACGGTGACGGAGATTAGCTGTACACAGACGGATGACACACACACACACACACACACACACACACACACACACACACACACACACACACACACACACACACACACACACGTCACACACACACACACACACACACACACACACACACACACACGGACGGACGGAGTGCAAAACATACTCTCTCCCCATGCCTTCGGCCTGGTGGAGACAATAAACATGCTCTGAGAGTACGTTTGGCCCCCACCCCCTCTGACCACTTGATAGCTAAGGGCAGGGTTGACAACTTGACATGTCGACATGTCTTACTCACCTATGCACTTCAACAACACACCTGGCTGTTTTATGGGACATTCTATACTCTATAGGATAAAGTCCAAGGCATGCAGATCTCCACAGGGCCTGTACGTGGACTTGCATGGAACTTTACAGAGGGATCACAGCTCCATGGTGGTGTGATCGATTCAATACTAGTAGACACAGGATGTTGTGAAACGTCTATGAGAAAAATGAATGGGGAATTCTCTACCGGGCATGTCGTCGGGGGGCGGGACTGCGATGCTCGCTTTATACGTGGCCGTCTGGTTTTCGCCGTGAAGAGGTGACCACCGCAATGGTGGTTAGTAAAAACAGAGAGATTGTGTTGTGTGAGCAGTGACCACCGCGGGCGGCGTGACGTCATGTTGTAGTTTTCGGTGGTCACCTCTTCACCGAAAACTGGATGATTAGGCATTTAGACTCACCTGTGGCTTCCGCGTGCGGTTAGGGTTAGGGGTATACGGTTAGTAATGTCGGATTATTGCGATTATTGCGAAACGTGAAGCGATATAACGCGCCTATAGTTCATTTTCAATGAGACCTGCGTTTTTGCCCGGAGCACTGGGGAGCAGTCGCGGTGCGACAACGCAAGCGTATTTACGTGAGGGGGGTCCCGTGAATTTGTTGCGCGCGTGCTCGTTTCGTGCACACGCCCGCGATTCACCAGACCTGGATTCTGTTTAGCTTTTTTTTTACGCTTGCGTTGTTGCGCCCCTCTTGAGCAGACCTGGAGGAGACCTGTCGTTGATGTAGGCAACAACGCGCTTCCCGTTTGAAAGGCCCTTTACAGAGGTATGATCTCATTCCGTATTAAAAAATTATAATAATTTTGTCCATTCAGAAAGATACATGTAACAGGGTGTCTGCACTGCAGGCTTAGGCAAGTTTAACTTTAATACCTTATATTTAATATTAATATGAGCTTGTAGATCTGTTCAAGCTGTTACTTGTTGTTGTTTATCTGTAAAGACAATCGGACTGCTTAATCGTACCGATGCCGATTAATCAAAAAACAACTGGAATCGGGCCGATACCGATGTGTTTGCTGATGAATCTCCCATCACTAATGGTGACCACTGACCAGCTCAGTGGCCTTGTGGTTAGAGTGTCCGCCCGGAGATTGGGTGGTCGGTTTAATAATGAACAAGCGATGATCTGCAACTTTAAAGAAAAATAGTTGAATCTTTTGCAGAGCCTCATTGTAACAGACCGCCCAGTTTGCCTACCCCCAAGTGATACACAAACAGAGATCCTGCTTTGTTTTTAGAAACTGTGGTCAGACGAAAACAGGTTATGATTGTACAGTTTTTTTTTAGAAATGCAATACAGATGGCGAAGCCATGTACTGTGTTCTCCATAGACGGTCTGTTTAGAGTTGGAGAAACTTTGAACAAAGGCAGATAGAAACATCAGTGGGATGGGGATTTCTTGAGAATGAGCCGACAATAATATAATAAAGAATGTTTCATTGTCTCCGCCAGGGCGAAGGCACGGCAGCACTATGTTTTGGTGAAATTAAAATAATAAACCGCGTGGAAGCAAATAGACATCCATGAATGAACAATACAGTTATACACTCAATTGTTTTATTAGCTTCAGCATGATAAATGCAAAGAAAGGTTAGCTTGTATTAAAATATCAGTGAAAAAAAAGGTCAGTCTATACGTATAATACTGCACACAAATACAGAAACTCAGACACAAATACATAGTCGTGCGTGTGTGTCACACCCATGTGTTTGTGTGTACAGCATAATATGGGTGTGTGAGACTGTCATGATTGAGAAAGGCACAGTGCAGCTTAAAAAGTGCAGTTCATCCAAAATACCCTGAACAAAAGCACCATGAACCAATAACAACAGGGTTGTAGTGTAAAACAAATATGTGCTATAACTCGGATAGCAAGCACACATCAAAGAGAGAATGCAACTATACTAACCTGGTAGGTCCAACCAGTCAGATAGGAAGAAAACCACTTAACTCTTAATCCGCCAGCATTTATTGAAAAATTAGGATCTAATTCACGACAGCATTTTTTTTAAATTTGAGCTCTTATTTTGAAAAGCCACATTTCCGGTCCACTGGCAGTAGACATAACCTAGGAAGCTGAACGGAGCTGGGCAGGCCTTGTTTACAATGTGAATCCAAACCGGAGCTCTGGAGAGCTCCACATCGCCGGCTCTGTGCCGTCAAAGAAACGCTGTTTTGACATCTGGGACAAGGAATAGGAGATACAGGCGATTGAAAGAAACGGATAGAATGGATTATTATGGCGACGACGATTTAAGATGGACGATCCAGTGCTGTGCTAACAACATAGCTAGCTAACCGGCTAACGTAAGTAGCATTATGGCTCGATCGATCGAATGCACTATAAAAGCGCAATTGCCATTAATCAACGGCAATGGCGTTAAGCGTTAGTATCAAAATTAGGCTTCAATTGACATTAATCAACGGCAATGGCGCTATAGGAGTTAAGTGAACATTGTGAGCTTGTAGATAATTGTGAGCTTTAGGCGTTTAACAATTAGGGCTCCATTTTCGTCACCGCTAAACCCCTTATCCCTAAACTTCTTTGCCTTTCTTTTTTGTCTCCACCAGTTGTCTCCACCAGGCCGGAGGCATGGGGAGAGAGTATGTTTTGCACTCCGTCCGCGTGTGTGTGTGTGTCCGTCCGTCCTTCCGTCCGTCCGTTACCAGCTAATCTCCGCCACCGTTGGACCGATCCATGCCAAACTTTGCACACACACTCCCTGGATGCCAACGACGAACCTCTGCCCTACCTCTATTCTTCAACAGCCTGTTGTAGCGCCACCATGAGGCCGATTTAGGCAAAACACATTTCTGTAGATTACTCGTGCACATTTTATCCATACATCACACAATTCGGTATACACTATCTCCATAGTCATGTGATCAACACGGATCTGCACCATTTCCCATCCTGATTGACTAAGATTGGCTTCCAAAGCTCACATGATTGGTCCGTTTCGAACAAAATGCCACAAATCACAAACACAGTGTGCAATTTCCGTGAAATTATACACGCACATTTCCACTAGGCTGAGGATGACATGCCACTCATTTTTTTCCAAATCAGCCTCATGGTGGCGCTATAACAGGCCAATTCCTGTTTTTAGCTATAACTGCATCGATCTGTATACAACTTATATATGCGCACATTTTCCCTGCATCCCTCCACATCTGCCGGTTATAGCGCCACCATGAGGCTGATTTCTGCAAAACACATTGCTTATGTTAGTCGCACAGATTTCATCCAAATCTCACGCAAATCGGTACACATGATCTCTGTAGTCATGTGATCAAGACGAGTCTGTTGGATTTCTCAGATTCTATACTGATTGGCTAACATTGCCTTCCAAAGTTTTCAGGAGTGGCCCGTTTCGTTCAAAATGCTGCACATGTCCTGCTCATCCAGAATTCTATCCTCAGAGATGCTATGAGTGATCTGGCTCTGCATTTCCTCAACAAAATGAAGAAAATTGTTGCAAAAAACAAACAAAAAAACATGTTTATATTACTCCTAAACATTTTGCCAAACATCTCACACAGTCCTATCCTCCTGGTGGAGACCTGTGCCCAGAAGGGCACTTTTTCTAGTTTTTTACTATTTTGCAAAACATTTTTGAATAGTTAAAATGGCCAGTCTACAAGCTCACACGTGTCAATGTAGATTGGCTTGTTGAACTATTCAAAAATGTTTTTCAAAATAGTAAAAGAAAAAAAAGGCAAAGAAGTTTAGGGATAAGGGGTTTAGCGGTGACAAAAATGGAGCCCTTAATCTCTTAGAGTCTAAGCTATAAGGCCTAAACTGAATACTTTTGTAAATTGTATCTCCTAAACCTATCCATCTCTAACATAACCTAGAGGAAGACAAAAGGCTTGCATGACAGAAATACCAAAAACTGCAGACCGTTCCATCCTTCAGTCAGACAATCCACCAGTCTTGCCGTGGACACAATCTGTTCATTGTGTATCTGTATTTTATTTGTTTTAAATGCAATTGCAAAATATTCTATTTGTAACAGTTCTAATTGCTTGTAAATGTCTGTTGGTCAGATAGATATGTCTGTTTCCGGTTTGTTTATAGCCAAAAATCTAATTGTCTTCATGGATTAATAAAGTGGAATCTAATTCAATCGAAGTGAGTTGAATTGAATTGAAAACTGCAGACAGTGGTCTAGAATACAAGGTAAAGTTAACCTACACAGATGTTGTGTTCCTGCACTTTTCATCAAAGCCTTGCATTCCTCAAACACAACCTGACATTTACCTCCATTTACCAAGACGTGCCAAAACAGATGTTTCAGGCTATGGCTGGCTTTATGCAAATCTGTTAGCCCCCAACCACAAATATGAGACTGTTGATGTCATGGATTGTACAGTGGTATGTCTCTCAACAACTCATTTTGTGCTACTGCCACATTTTACTGTTAATTAGTGTTATTTTTTTAATATAATTCTGATAAATTGATACATCTTTTGAAATATTGTGCCTATAATGACATGCTCGATATAAGGACGGCAGGTTTGTTTGTTTGTTTGTTTGTTTGTAGGGTTTATACAAAAATATTTAACCAATGGAAAGTATTAACAAGAGCTAGATCGGCTATTTTTACTACTTCAAGTTGTAATCACTACCACTCACTGAATCACAAGCCGCGGTGCTCCTTCCAGAATACAGGGTCACGTACTCAGGGGTTTCCAAACTTTTTTGGCCCAGGTACCCCTTGGGGGTACCCGTACCCCCTCGTCCTCGCAACACCGATAAGCATATTTACAAGTTGCAACCTTACATTTAGATGCCATTGGAAATATTTGTATTACAACTTTTCAATCAAAGTCACAACAGATTATCACGACATGTATTTAAGATGCTATATCTTAGAATAGACGTAGACCTATTTGAAACATAATTGCCTTCCTCGATGCATCAATTAAGCGTCAACGACCATCATCTGGTCACAGTCACAGACACTTAGCCTCTGCAGTAGTACTCTAACTGAAAGTGACTGCATGGAGTCTGTTTCATTTCTATCCAAAAGGATTACTGTCACATATCACACGTACCATAATTCACTTGCAAAAGAAAATAAAAAACCCTGGGGGTCCGCGGACCCCACTTTGGGAACCGTGGGCGTTCATGACATCCATATCCTCTACACTGCAGAGGTTCCCAAACCTTGTCATGCCATGATTGATGACACAGCTGTGGAGCTATAGGTTTAGCTGCAAGTATTTTGTAATATGAGTGAAATAAATAAAATAAAGTATTCTCGTTATATAAAAGTTATATAAAAGAAAAGGGAGATAATTAACATTTATCTGTGTACGTACGGTATATTGTTTATCAACACAGTATTCCCTCTCTGTGTAAGTCCCTTCCAACCCACTTCAAAGCTCTTTTAAAACCGCCCTCAAAAACCACCTCTTCAGACTTACTTTCCCCAACTATTCTTCACCAGCCCGTTGGTTGTTTTTCCATTCTATTTTTAATTTGTCTTTAGAGTTCTTTTATTTCTTTGCTTTTGTTGTTTTGCCATTCTATTTTTAATTTGCCGTTCTATTTTTAATCTGTTTTTTATAGTTCTTTTAATTCTTAGCCCTAATAAAGTTTTATATTGGGTGTGTTTGTGTCAAGCATCTTTGAATGATCTTTGAATGTTCAGAAAATCACTATGCAATCAGATGTGTTAGTTATGTAAATGTACTTAATTACTTTCCACCATTGCACACGGATAAAGATGTGCATGCACGCACACACACGCACTCACGCACGCACGCACGCACGCACGCACGCACGCCAGGTGTGTCACACCTGGCCTATACTATGTATCTGTGCGGTCAGAAAATATGGCTGCATGTTTGAGACATAATAGTGCAGCTTAAAAGCATCCTGAGGCGTCCTTCAGACATTACAGTCAGTTCAAATCCACCTTTTGACTTTGTAAGTTGTAACCCTCCCATGCAGTAGCAACACCTGAGGTGTTTAACAAAGCCTTGCATACCTTCAGTCTGATCTTTTAAGACCTTTGACTCCTAAAATGTGCACAACAATGTGCCTGGCGCCTCAGCCAGTTACTCCACTGGCCATTGTGCTCCTTGTGAGCGAGACGTCCGTCTTTCTTGTTTTGCATGTCTCTTGTATCTCTGTCCATTGTGTCCTGTCTCTTGTATCTCTGTCCATTGTGTCCTGCATGTCTCTTGTATCTCTGTCCATTGTGTCCTGCATGTCTCTTGTATCTCTGTCCATTGTGTCCTGTCTCTTTGCAATACTCTCTGTATAATCTGAACTGAAACTAAGCATAACATGCCCCCAAAAATAATAACAACACGAGGCTCCCAAACCAATAATACTCAATTACGGGAGTTTGAGGTCATGATTAAATCCCATTGGCTTAACTGCCCTCCCATATCTGACATTGACCACACCAAGTCTATGAGCCCACATCTAAACTTGACCACATGACCACGTCTCTAGACGGGTGCTACACCAGAATGCTTGCGTGCAGTACTTATAACATCAGCAAGAGAACACATGTTACCAACAAGAATCTGTATGATGGAATGCCAAGGGTGAGCCAGAAAATAGCAGCCAGGAGAATGAGACTAGCAGGACACTGCCAAAGACACCAAGAGCTGCCAGCCAGCAAACTAGTGCTATACGGGAACCAACACACAGGCACCGAGGACGTCCCACATTAACATATGTGGATGTACTCCACAGAAAGACGCAGGAGTGCAAAGCACCAACGAGCTGGCCAGATGTATGGAGAACCGGCATGACTGGAAGCGACGATGGAGGGCTCGTCTGAGCTCTGAGGACGACCTTAGAGAGATGAACCCCAGCACCTCAATTAATTACCTAAGTACCTCAAATTTGTACTTAAAGGACCACTTCACCACTTTTCAACCTATCTTTATAATAGGTCCTCACTAATAATCATGATAAAATGGCACAGTTTTTTTTCTACTCAGTCTGTGTCTCATAGGAGGGCTGTGGGCAGTTCAGAAACCCGTCCACCAGTGACATCATCGATGGAGAATCCAAGCTAATAGAAACTGCAGGATTTCTATTCCTGAAAAGTTGCAATGCAAACATGGAAGCCATCGTTCTCACGATAATACAAATCTAAACATTTTTGTAAAAACATCTTGTTTAAAAACAAATTACCTGACGGTGATGTCACTGGTGGACAGGTTTCTGAACTGCCCACAGCCCTCCTATGAGACACAGACTGAGTAGAAAAGAATTGTGCCATTTATCATGATTATTAGTGAGGACCTATTATATGAAGATAGGTTGAAAAGTGGTGAAGTGGTCCTTTAAGTACAGTACTTAAAGGTATATTCAGTGATTTGACTTAATTCAAATATCACTTATTTTTTATTTTTTCTGGATAATCCTCCCTACTATAGAGTGTGCTGACCATATAAGGAGTTCCTCCCTGTCCCCAGTGAGCCCATGGGGTCAAAAAACCCTATTTTCAGTTTTGGTGGCGGGTGGCAAAGCCTTCATCCAATCAGGATGAGAGGGGCCTTCCTCCAATCATGATCGAGTGGGGGCGGGCCTTGGTGCACATGCTGTTGTCCTGTTGCACTTCCCCCCACTGTAGAGCGTGCATGTGCACATTTTGTTACCGGGGCGGACTGGGTGGTTTTCCAAATCACTCAAATCACTGAATGCTCCTTTAAGTAAATGCACGCTGTTACTTTCCACCACTGGTCAGAACTACCATGAAGCCCCTCTCTGAGGAATCTACAGTATAGGTATAGGTCAAATCTAATCTACTTACATAGGATTTTTTTGTGAACACTTTCAGTAAGCACTACAATACACTAAAAGAGATGTTAATAAGTGATTGATAATTAACGTCTCCTTAAGTTTACTCAAAATACCAGTCAAAGAGGCACCCTCCTTCCCTCTCTTCCTTCAAGTTAAGATGTCCCCCCCAACCCATTCATAGGCCTTTATCATATTTTAATCTAGCACTTCTCTTTGTATTCTTTTTTGGCCCCTCCAATGCATGGCTTTTAAAAATTACATCATATGGCATCCAAGTCTATGGACTTTTAATGTTTGTTAAGGGCAGCAGTTAAACAAACATTGACGACATGAGACGTCATGTGGCCGATATAATTACAGCCTCTTCACACAAGTTTCGTGTATTATTATTTATGCTTATTAGGATGTTTTAGCGTGGGTGTAGACTGTAGAGTGACATGCCATGGTAGGGCTGTTTTTGCGTGGGTCATAACATGGCGTATTAGGGGGTGGAGCCTGGGTTTTGGCGTGGGCTTGGCATGCTATTTTATGGGAGGCGTGCATGGCGAGTTAGGGGGGCATGCGTCGTCATTTTGTAACCCAACATTATGAAACGTCTAAGCCCAATATTGTACAACCTGGCGTGTGAGTGTGCATAAAGGATACACAGACAGACTGACAGACAGACAGACAGACAGACAGACAGACACTTTGAGGCAACCCTAGCTGAAGACGTCGTGCCATTGCACTATAACATATTCAGCACGACATAGTACTGGTGCCTTTTAAAATGGTAAAGTAAGCATAATCATCATCGCATACAGATTATACAAGCCTTTCGCTGGATTTTACAGTAAACATAGCCATGCATTAAGGCCCTGGAGATACAGCCTTTTAACAGTTTTGGCTAATGAGTACCATGTGCTTTTGAAGTCTTCTCTGCTTGTCTGGGTTTCATTCAGGCCCCCAACGTGTTAAAAGCGGTGGTAACTGCATCTAAACACTGTTGGACAGCAGGAAGGAATGAACATTGGCGCTTTATGGACAAGTGTTCGCCAGAGCCCATTTCGTTTGGCGCGCCCCGCGACATGCTCTCAGCGACACACACTCTGTTCATGTGTTTTCTTTTTTGTCTGGCAAAACGGCATTGGTTTCTCTGCGCCTAAATTGCTCTAATTAATCCCTGGTACTTGACATTGTCAAAGGTGTTATTGTTTAATCTTTTAGGTAATCTGGGGAGGGAGGTAACTCGACTGGGCAGGAGTCTTGCCTATTATCAGAAAGGATTTACAGTTAAGCACAGCAAAAGCTGCAGGGCAAACCTACAGTAGTAGTAACACAGTAGTTCTGTTCTGTGTCACAGCAAGTTGAATAACAACAGAGAGATTCCGTGACATACTAAGCCGCAGTCTTCAACCCTCCTCCCCACAAGCCAATTTACTCCAAACAAAGTGATGCCAAAATTGCTTTGTTTTGCTGTAATTGGATCAGAAGTCTGAATGCCAAAGGTGAATCTGTTGTGATTTTATACGGGAATTAAAATGTATATATTTTAACTATTATGCACCGCAGCTACAACAACCAACAGGATGAAAAAGAACAGCATCACATTAAGCCCTGTATGGCCAAAAGCCCTGTATGGCCAAATGTATAAAGGTGAAGCTTAAAGGGCCTTAACATGTAGATAGATGTGCACTTCCCAGTGAACTAAACTTACTGTAATACTGTTGCACTGTAAGCTCTTCTAAATGAGGAAATGAGGGTGCACCTGCACCATAGTTGCATTAACACCGAAACCGAAACCACTTAAGCACTCTTTCAAAATAGCGAAAATAGCCGATCTACGAGCTCACAATGTTGTGAGCTTGTAGATCGTCTATTTTCGACTTATTGTTCTGAACATTTGTCATCACCATGGAGGACAATTATTGTATCACTTGGCGGGCACACCTAGTGAGTGACTGCACCTTTGAACAGAACAAAACATGATAAACATCTAAAGTGCTCATCAAATTGTTATCTTAATTGCGTTTGAAAAACAGGACATTTGGTTGTGAATTTTGAAAACCCGGTTTTGTGTGTTTTGTTTTTAACAAATATTTGTCAAGGAAGGCCTTGGGACACCCACCCAGCTTGAAACAGGATGTCTGGTGACCGTATTCCAAATGTCCTCTTTTGGTATGCAAAGCAACAAAAGATGTAGCGGCACGGTGTAATAATTACAAGCTGGGGGTGTGTGTGTATGTGTGTATGTGTGTGCGTGTGTGTGTCTGTCTCCTCCTCCATGTAACGTCGAGGAGGAAACAGAGGTGCGGCTTACGTATATAATGTGCTGACTTGGAAACAGCAGAGCAACTTACTTCATCTTCACAAGGACCTATACCTTCAGACATATTGGTTCAGTTCCCACCAGGTGAGTGCAGTTTACATGCCATCTGAAGATAAATATTTGAATATAGAGCTTTGTTAACTTTTGTATCACTTCCTAGTTAAGTTTAGTTCTCCATTTTTCGTCTTATCATCACAAAATACATACAATTATGTCAGACTATAGCCGTAAAAGATATGCTTTGATCTGATAGATATGCTTTAATCTGTTCGCTTTTATTTATTTATCTTTATGTTTTCATTTTCAGGAAAGAAAAAAGACACACAATGGCAGGTTAGTGCACAGTTACATTTACAGTAAATTTGTAAAAAATGCACATTATTATTTCTCATACTCTAAGTCCTTATGTATCAATGTGCAACTCTGAGAGTGTACAAATGTAACAAAATGCACCCTATTTGGGTCCACTACATCTGTATACTCTCAGAGCTAAAGGGACACTCAGGATTTTTATAAGGTAAGTAACCTGAACTCCACCAAGAAGGAATTGTTATTTGGTGCTCAAACGTTTCATGTCAAGACAAGATTATTTTGGCCGCCGACCTCCATCTGAAAATGTTTTGTACCAGCCAGGGACCTCACAGAAGCAAAGATATGAGTTAAAAACGTTTCCCGTTGGGAAAGAATATAATTATATTCAAAGATTTGCGCCGCATTTTCAAGATTTTTTTTCAAAATAGCAGATCTACAAGTTTGTAGCACAGCACTCTATTTCTCAACAGCTAAAGTTTAACATAATGGTTAAAAGCTAAGGTGACACAGATGCGTTCCAGGTCTTAATGGGTTCGAGATGCTTCCGACAGCCTCAGACCAGTGGTTTTTGAATGTCTTGTGCCCTAAGGCTTAAGGCACACCAGTGGACAGTGGAAGTCGCACCTGTATCCATAGTGAAAAAATACTGTTCCTCTCTCTGAACTTCTGGCCTAGACTGGAAAGATGCCTCAAGGGAGGGGGGGGGGTCCTGTTAATTACCAAGTGTAAAGTTACCTTCTATTGATTTAGAATTGTTTTCAATCAAGTTAATTTGGTACCCTGGCAACAAATTGTTCCATCCCTCAACAACATTAGCCCCTAGCTGGATAGTTCTTCAAAGTTATTTCACGTTTCCATAATCATGCTAGGATGACAGGAATGTTATATTGTTCTGATTCTACTACTACTAATAATAATAATACCACTTAAGACTTGCAGTGGTTGAAAAAGTACTCACATTTTTTTCTTGAGTAAAAGTATCAATAATGCAATATAGAAATATACTCAATTAGAAGTCTGGAATATGTTTTACTTGAGTAAAAGTAGAAAAGTATTGGTATCAAAATGTACCTAAAGTACCAAAAGTGAAACTACACGTTATGCAGAATGTGCCATTTCAAGTTTTCAAATGTATAAAAATCTTTTGAAAATAGCAGATTGTATATAGGGTTTTGTAATAATAATCAAAATCTACAAAGTAACTAGAAACTAAAGTTTTCAATTAATGTAGTGGAGTAAAAGTACAATATTTGCCTCTGAGATGTAGTGGAGTAGAAGTAGAAGTACTGACATTTGGAAATACTCCAATAAAGTAAAAGTACCTCAAAATTGTACCTAGTTACAGACTTACAGTACTTGAGTAAATGCACTTACTAGTTACTTGTAATGTTTAAGCTTATTTTATTGGACTAGTAAGTTGCTAAATGCCTAAAATGCTAAATGATAATTAAAATGTGGCATTGATTTAGTTGCTTGTAGCAGAGGAACAACACAATCAGTACTAATTGTACTAAAGGCACATGGCTCATCTGGTTGAGTTACAGTTTGGCCAAAACGTCCTCCCCAATAACAGGTTATTGGGCTGGCTCAGAGATTTAATTGGAAGTAACACCTGCCCCACAGATGGAATTACAAGGAAAGACATTTTTAAATAGTTTAAAAAGTTTGTCACACGCAAAAAGAATAATGAGCGAGCTATTGGCTGAGGCTTAGACGCCTCCCACAAGAAGGGCTTTCTTTCTCTTGCGCGGCGCATTGATACGGTATACCACTAATTAACTTCAAAAGAAGGCTACAATTATCATGAAACCTGTTCTGGTGTTGTTTGTCTATTTTTTTTTTGTCTACACAGATCTTGCTAGCTTTAGGAACGAGTTCCTTGACACCCACAATGACTTCAGGAAGAATCATTCTACTCCTGCGCTGACCATGAGCACCGAGCTGAACAACTCTGCACAGGAATGGGCCAACCACTTGCTGTCCATCGGCACACTGGAGCACAGCAGTACCGACGACGGCGAGAATGTCTACTTTGCATCCAGCAGCGACCAGATCAAACTGACTGGTAAGTCATATAAGTGCCATCATAGTCACAAGTAAGACGCACGAACGCGGGAAGGGAACGCAGCTTGTAAATTGCAATAACAACAATTAGAATAATTGACGTACTTTTTTAAGTTCTCTTGTTTTTTTTAAGTTATTTCTTAGTGTGTGTATGTGTGCGTGCGTGTGTGTGTGGGTTTTTTTAAGTTAAGTTTTGTGTGTGTGTGTGTGTGTGTTTTTTTGTGTGATACAGCTGCCCCCTCTGGTGGCGGGCCGGTGGTGTTACAGCGTGACACACACACAGACAGACACACAGACAGTTTAGCCCATCTTCTATAGTTAGTGCTCACTGCGTTCGCAATGTGTAGGTTTTTTTAAGTTAAGTTTTGTGTGTGTGTGTGTGTGTGTGTGTGTGTGTTTTTTTTTGTGTGATACAGCTGCCCCCTCTGGTGGCGGGCCGGTGGTGTTACAGCGTGACACACACACAGACAGACACACAGACAGTTTAGCCCATGTGTGTGTTTTTTTTGTGTGATACAGCTGCCCCCTCTGGTGGCGGGCCGGTGGTGTTACAGCGTGACACACACACAGACAGACACACAGACAGTTTAGCCCATCTTCTATAGTTAGTGCTCACTGCGTTCGCAATGATGCCATGGCATCCTTCCTAAAGTGTCCCTGTAGATCTGTGGTTGGTTAGAGTGACTGACATTACCTCATCGTGTGTGTGTGCCCAAATACCTCATTTGCCTCAATGGTTATGATACTTAAGTACAATAAAACATATAAAACCTTTGTCTTGTGCTGCGTTCAAACGGGCAGATGCAAAGATACAGTCTACCATTCATTCTCAATGGAAGCCAGCGACGTGAAGATACAAAGATACATCCAACCTTTGTAGCTGCTGCAAAAGCTACAACAGCTACAAAGCCACAAAAATTGTTGAGCTGGTTTCAACTTCAGCTACAAAGATACAAAGCTACAAATACGCTGTGTGTAGCTTTGCATCTGCCAGTTTGAACGCAACATTAGCAGCATTAAAGCAGGGATATACACAAAATAATGAAAATATATACCAATAATAAATTAATACCTAAATGAATGAATTATTTTCAACACATCACAGTCTGCCTCTTTGTTGTATATTGTGTTGTTGTAAGAAGTAACATAACTTTATCACATGCTGTGTGACTTATAGGGAAGGAGGCTGTTGATAGCTGGTATGGTGAGATCAAGGACTACAGCTGGTCCAAGCCTGGGTTTGGCTCCAACACTGGTAAACAAACAAACTAAACTCACCCACGCTGAACCAACTAAATGCTTGTAGAAACACATTTTAATGTCCACCAGGTCCCATCTTTGTGGTGTGGTGGTGGAATGTGGTGTAAATGTGAATGACATACATAGAAATAGTCATCAAGGATCATAAGCAAGCTAAGAACCTACATCCGTCTAGCAGTAGAATATCTGTACAATGAAACTGAGTATACACTATAGAGTGCTATGTCTACATAAAATGTAAAAATTACGGGCTGTACATGTGTCGTACATGTGTATGTACGTACGTATGTGTTTGTATACCTTTGTGTATTCAAGTGTGTCTGTCTCTGTGTCCTGCATGGCTTTGTGTGTTTATTTGCGTATGTGCGTGCAATACCCATATAAACGGCTTTACCACAAAGACAATATACGTTTCAAAAAGTATTTATTTAAAGACGTGTAAGCCTTGAACAAAGCCAACTCGGATCGTGACAAATCATGACGACAATGAACACAATATTTTGGGCAGAACAAAATCATTAGAAAGAAGAAAAATAACAACAAAAAGTGTTGTATCCTGCCCTTTTTTTCCTTCTTTCTAATTATTTTCGGCCCAAAACAAGTGTTTATTATCATGATTTGTCAGCGGCCGAGTTGGCTTTGTCCGAGGCATTAAATGTCTTTAAATGAATACTTTCTGAAACGTCTATGGGAAAAATGAATGGGAAATTATCTTCCGGGCCGCTCGTCGGGGCGGGACTGTGACGCTCTATCTGACGCATGCTGTGGTGTGGAGGCTCCTCCCCAAGCAGGCAGTGTTGATGTAGACTAATTATATGACGAAAAATGTTCGTTCATTGACTACCTTTTTTTCACTGGAAACTAAGCTAAACTAAGCTATGATGACTAAACCAAGACTAAATGTATTGACAATTTCGTCAACAAATAATTAAAAACTAGACTAAAATGTTAGGAAGGGAAGAGATCCAGTATAAGTACAAGACACAAGTAATTTTACACTTGGTTGCATGCTGAAAATAGCAGATCTACAAGCTCACAACGCGTCACAGCGTCATTACGACGGCATCAAGGCCCGCCAAAATACATTTTAGTAGACTAAATCAACTGTGGATTTAGTCGACAAAAACCAGACTAACACTAAAACATTCCATGTGACTAAAATGTGACTAAAACTAAATGAAAACTATTCAAGAGACCTATATGACAACAACAAAAAACTAAAATAAAAAATGTCGCTGTCAAAAACAACACCGTATTGCAGGTCACTTCACTCAGGTGGTGTGGAAGGACTCCAAGGAGGTGGGAGTGGGCATGGCCACCAACGGCAAGACCGCATTCGTGGTGGGCCAGTACCGCCCCGCCGGCAACATGATCATGGAGGGAAACTTTGAGAAGAACGTCCTCCCCAAAGGTAACACATATAGCACTACAATTACAAACAATAATGAAAAACCCATGAATCAAACACTTTAAAAGGTACAATACATTCAAATATACAATACACAACACAAAATCCCTTTACAACAGGAGCTTTCTATTGCTCCACAAGTGATACATATAGCACTGACAATGCGTTGCGATGCGACGCATTGTGAGCCTGTAGATTGGCTATTTTCAAATGTATATAGGTCAAATCAATTATTGTCACCAATTGTCATCAAATCAATGTAGTTGAGTAAAAGTGCAATATTTGGATCCGAAATGTAGTGGAGTAGAAGTAAACGTATTGGAAATTGTAAATGCTCAAGTAAAGTACAAATACCTCAACATTTTAATTAAGTACAGTGCTTAGATACTTTCCACCACTGTTTATAAGGTTCTGCATTTAAACAGGGTGTACCAGGTGTTTTTGTTAAAAAGTTAAGTTGGTCAGTAACAGACTTCGTCCCACTCCAAACATATTTGACTGATCAATCAAGAGACACCGTCTTATTTTTAATTTATTTGCAGAAGAGACTGTCTTATATGTTGATCACTCATGTAAATTTGATATTTCGATTTCCTATCATCATTTAAAAACATAACTGCACTTTGTCGGTAGCTTGTATAGAGAAAACCTAACTGGTGACAACAATTGAAGTCGATTTATGTCCGGTGCCACATGCAGAAGCCTGACCCGTTTCTCTCAAAAATGATTGCACCACCTCTACTACTATTAGCAATGATTGCTATCGGAATATAGAGCTATTTATTAGTTATTTTAACACAGTATTAACACGTACACCCACCCACCTTTAATGTCGTTAACATTAAGGCGGGCTTTTAATAGCCTATATCATTTCCTAGCAGACAGGCCAGACGTATACCTCATGTGGTTTTGTTGTTACATTCCAGTGTAAAGGCTGTACATTTTACAGCTGACGGCAAGAGCGGCACTTCCAGTGATGGGAATGAGAAAAAAAGGGAGTCTGGCAGTGAGAAAAAGGAACGCTGCACGTTACTTTAAACAACCCGGAGAAGCCGCAGGGTCTCATCGCATGCTGTCTCTCTGTTCATCATGTTTTACTTTGTTCTTTCTTCTTGTCCTTTTTTGTTTAGTGTGTTTTTGTAAATCTGATGTTGTGTCTAATGCATTTTCTTTCTTTTCGTAAGCTGGCACAATAAAATTCATGCAGCAAATGTATTCGGAGTCGAGTTCTTTAACCTTTGTGAAAATGTTTCATCTTTAAATAAAGAATGATTTAATTATTTTTATGGAAAATACAATTAAACATAAACGGTAGCATGTACATCCTACCTTATGGCTTGTTGTGATTTGTACCTCTGTTCTTCATTGATCATTATCCATGTCTTTTCTCTTTTTTGTCTCTTTATTTTGTTCTTTTCATCTGCAGCAGCATCAGTGTTTACTTTCAGGTTTTGTTTTTTACTAAAACCTAATTTATGGTGTGTGTGTGTTAAAGATGGAGTACCGTGATGTTTTTCCCCACCCTAAAACATGATCATCCGATATTATTATATAAGGTGGAAGAATGTTTTTAAAAAAGTGTACAGTATTTGTTGTTTGTGTAGCCTATACAGTATGTTGTTTTTATGTCGACACGCCCACCAGTTCATTAAGTAATATGCCTGGTTTGCCTGAAGCCGCAGCTGTTGTTGTATGATAATGGGGGAGTAATAATAATAATAATAATAATAATAATAATGGATTGCATTTTTATAGAGCTTTTCTATGCACTACGTGCCTACTCAAAGCGCTTACAATGGTCCATTCATTCATACATTGGGAGGTGAAGAGGCGAACAGTCGACGCCAGCGTCCTCACTTCCCACATTCACACACCAATGGTGGCAACCACTGGAGGCAATGTGGCAAGTGTCTTGCCCAAGGAAGGACACTTTTACATGTAGACAGGAGGAGCCGGGATTCGAACCGCCGACCCATGGATCATTGGACGACCTGCTCTAGCTCCTGAGCCACAGGGGTGACTAACCGGGGCATGATATTGTGATGTCACTATCACTGTTTTGTTTCATTGGCACTTTGACTGACAAGGGTTCAGCCTCCAGGAAGAAACCCTAAATACAAAGGGAAGAAATCATTGCTTACACAGTATGGTAGAATGCAGTGATATAAACTAACTAAGTACATTTACTTAAGTACTGTACTGTACTTTTTTTTTTTTTTTTTTTTACTTTACTTGAGTATTTCCAATTTTCAATACTTTTACTTGTACTCCACTACATCTCAGAGGCAAATATTGTAGGTCTACTTTACAATTATTTGAAAACTTTAGTTACTAGTTACTTTTTAGATTTAGATTAATATTACAAAACATACGTAGGCCTACATTAACCACCCTATACATTTTGGACATTTAAAAATAGCAGATCTACCATTTCACAATGCGACGCATATTGTGAGCTTGTAGATCTGACATTTTATACATTGAGACTCCAGACTTTTACTTGTAGTATATATAGATTACAGTATTGTGTACTTTTTCCACTGTCTGTCTGTAAAAATGATGAGTGAAAATGAATGAGTGAATAGCCAGCAGGTGGCAGCATAAACCTGCATAAAACATTTTGCTCATCTGAAGGGGCTGTCTAATCTAGTCCAGTGGTTCCCAAACTTTTTCATGCCAAGGACCCCCAAATTGACACTCATTAGCCTGTGGACCCCAATTTGAAAAGATATGCCAGGGACCCCCATAAGAGATTTTTACAGCTCTAGAAGTGATTCTTAACCCGTTTAATTAAGGATCCCCAGTTTGACATGCATATTAGTCTACCGACCCCCATTTAATGGCATTTCTATCTCTGGGACCCCCAGATTTATAATTGAAAAATCAATGTTACTTTAACAAATGGAACCAAATGGACCCGTTTGTACACTCTCAGAGTTACAGACCCATAAGGGTCCATTTGGTTCCAAACTATCATTTAGCTGGGGACCCCCTGGAATTCCCTCAAGGACCCCTAGGGGTCCCCGGACCCCACTTTGGGAACCATGGTCTAGTCCAGGGGTTCTCAACGTTTTTGGCCGGGGACCACCGGAAATGCTTTGGCAATGTCTCGGGACCCCCGCCCTGCCCTGCCCCGCCCCCTCCCAACCCCCAATATAAATTGACTGCTACAATAACCTTAATAATAGAGACAATACACCATAAATAAATACTGAAACCAGATATAATCATTGGGGAAGGTGTATGCATGTACTATGTGTACTATATGTAAACTCTTCATTTCCACTTTCCAGCCATTCAGTTGCAATTTTTGAAAATAATTTGGGGACCCCCCCAAAATAATTTGGCGACCCCCCGAGGGGTCGCGACCCACGGGTTGAGAGCCCCTGGTCTAGTCTACTAGTCAGATGTGGGGGCAGGAACAAAGGCACCAGTGGCGTGCACAGACATTTAGAGGGGCAGGTGCTCAAGTTAAAAAAGGGCACCTTGTGCAGCGCGTGGAACCGGCCGGTTGCCTTAATCCATTTTGGGCGGGAACCCCTTTTGGTGTTAGCATTATGTTATGCTTTAGCTATTGAAAAATAGCAGATCTACAAGCTCATAGCGCGCCACCGAGTGGCGCGCTACGAGCTTGTAGGTCTGCTATTTTTGAAAAATCCAAAAAAAAAAGAAAAACATTTTTTTTTTTTTTTCAAAAGGGCACATTGCCAAAAGGGCAGGGGATGCTCTAGCACCCCCTAGTGTCTATCTGTGCACGCCACTGAAAGGCACTAAGTGCAATGCTCTGGCTTTAAGACCGTAAAGCAGTGATTTTCAACCTTTTTCATGTCAAGGTCCATTGTTTGTTTGGCATTTGAGCCACGGACCAGCGTTTGATGACATCTAGCCTCTCAAGACCCAAAACGTAGAATAGTTTGTTATCGTTTGTTATCGTTGGATAAGATTTTGTCCACAATTCCATGCTGCATTGATGTTGGTACCATAAGGAGAGAGAACAGGAAAATGTTGATCAAAAATAGCAATTCTTCTACATTCTCTAATTGTGTAGACTTCTTGTAAATTAAGAAATGCAGATGTGTAACAATAATGTAACTCTTGAAAGTTAAAAATCTATAAGGGTCCATTTGGTCACCAACTCTCCATCATTTATCTGGGGACCAACTGGAACTCCCTCAAGGACCACTAGTGGTCCCCGGACCACTGGTTTGAAAACCACTGCTGTAAAGTTATAGGTAGCGTACAATTTACAATTTAGGCATATAGCAGATGCTCTTAATCCAGAACGATTTACAGTAAGCAAGGATAAAAATACATCAAATCCATAGAAATAGTAATCTAGGATCATATAGGTAAACCAATAACCTATATTGTTTTATTCTTATTTCTTACGTTTTATTTGTATTATTATTATTTATTTATTTTGGTTTATCTTGTCTATCCTTGTTTTTTGTTTTTGTGCTGCCTCATACTGTACATACCGGTAATCTCCATGCATACTTGTATTATGTTGGTGCTGATCATAAAAAACAACCTATCATCAGTCTAATATGATCAGCAGCATAATATCAACAAAATATATAATCTGTACATTGAAACTATAGGCAACACACTACCAGGATGCCTGGTCTACACGCCTCATTTAGTACAGACCAGAGATATGTCTCTCATATGGTTTTCAACAAATATTCTGTTGCACATTTAACAGTTTAAAGGGATATTTCACTTTCAAATAAAATAATCAAACACAATAATAAATAAATGAAAAGGTTGAAGAAAAAACATGACCCCCTCACTCATCCGAAGGATATCAGTCTCTAGAACCAAGGACAGGTGTTTTCAATTAATCTATCATGGTTAAAATGTTTGAAGTTACAAACATGTTTGAAAGTGAAACATCCCTTTTGTAATAAAATAAAGGGGAGTGGGGGAGGAGAGAAAATACTGATAATGACAGGGTAAATGGTCTAGTAAGGAGCGTGCAAAGAAAAACATGAATGAAACTATACCAGGTAACCTGTCATCTTTCTAAACAACATGATACTTAGCAGCATGTGTGGTCAAGCAAACAAGCAATGTAAACAACTTAAATAGTAGTCTTCAAGAGACAAGAAGGCGGTCGCACACACTGGTAGTGAAAGTGCCAATACTTTATTTTTGGGCAGAGTAAAAGCTTTGCGGCCAACTTCTTGTCTCTTGAAGACTACTATTTTAGATTATTCTGGCGTGGGCCGGCACCACTATAACTCTAAGGACTTTGGTGTGCGTAGCATTCTCGTGTACTATGTAAATAACTTCACATGAACAAGCAACCTAAGGATACTGCACAAGGATATTGATGTAGAATACTGCATGGAACGAATAGAATAGAATCTGTGTCTGCCTCTGATTTAAACGGCTTCTGTTTCGGGTGACAAGGCAGTTCGGGTGACAGGGCAGCCTAATGCCAGGCAGACTGTGCCATATAACTGAAAGATCTCTTGTATTAGTTGGCCATGTGCCTGTCACAGTCAGTCACACATTTTGTGACACTCTGGAATGGATGTGTATCACCTAAATGCCTAACACAGCCTGCCAAATTGAAAGCAAGGAATTACTGTTTGCTCTACAATACAACAGTGGTTCTACAAGGCCCACTTGAACATCTCAAACGTGTTTACAGCCCACCCATCTGAGCACTTAACACAGCAGCTGAAAATTATAGGTGGGCGTGTGCATTTTCAGAGCATGTTTATTTTAACGGTCCGGCTTGGATAAGTGGAACTATTTAGTGTATTTTAAGTTCGTAGTTATCGGTATCACAATGATTTTTTTTTTCAAGGTTTTAAAGAAAATATTTTTTTGACATTACATTGTTGAGGGTCACTAGCCTCTCCTATATACAGGTTTAATGTTTGTCTTGTCTAGACAAACGTTAAAAACGCCATCGACAATGGACAGAGTTTAATGTTTGTTTTGTCACTAACACAAACATTAAATGCCATTAATTACAATTACAATTTAGGCATTTAGCAGACGCTCTTAATCCAGAGCGATTTACATTAAGCAATAACAAAAGCATGGCATACATCACATATATTAACAATGAACATAGTTTAATGTTTGTTTTGTCTGTCACTGAGCAAATCGGCATATGATGTTATGTTATATCGCGATGATGCAAGACGATAAGGGTTGGTAAAGCGCCCCTCACTTCACACGGGTGTGATTTTTTTATATTAATGCTGTATTATCAATACAATCAATTATTACGCTTGCAATATCATCATATCCCACCAGAGGGCAGGCAATGCTGCTCTAGTGACTAGAGCAGCATTGAGCAGAGTCTAGTCTACAGAACACAATCCAGCTAAAATAATGATGTCATCATGAAGCCCAAAACATTGCATCCTTTTTGTTGAGTGGTGTAAACCACTCCTACAACTGGCTTTTGTGTGCATAAAAAAATGACCATGGTTGCTATGTTCAAAATAATTTCTGACGTAATTAAATCACACCCGGGTGAACTGGATGACCGTAGCAACCGTGGTCATTTTCTCTGCACAAAAAAAGCCAGTTGTGAAATCACATCCAGGTGTGAGGCTAAATAATACCTTACCTTATATAATACCTTAGACATTACGTCAGACCACAGCTGATCATGCTATATAAAACCTTACACCACTCAGTTCACACGGGTGTGATTTTTTTCACAACACATCTCAACGAATCTATACCTCTCTCCTCCATGAATCACATGTCCTTTGGACATATTTACCTCAAGTATTTATTGTTCCAACATAGTGCAGGCAGGCCTTAACCTGGAACCCTGAGGGGAAAAGAAAACCAGGAAGACCCAGAAACAGCTGTAAAAGGTCTGTCGAGGCGGAACTCAAGGAAAAAAGAACATCTTGGAAGGAGGAAGCCCAACACCGAACCAGCTGGAAGAAGTTCATGAATGACCTATGCTGCCCAAAGGGCAACAGGGTTTATGAAGTAATGTGTTGTTTAATACTCCTATACCTCATACTTGACACTGATATCAATCAAGTATGAAGTCATCATAGGCCTATCCGAGCTCAAGTTCCCTTTCTTGCCACACAACCCTTATGGCAGAATTTCTTTCATGGGAGCTGAACAATGAGCTCAAAACAAACTTGAGGACAATAGTGAACACAAACATAACAGAGAGACCATGTGGGAAGTCCACAATGACAGACACCACACAAACTATATTCACTGCAGATTAACATACTGTACAGTAGGGGTGGGGGATATGGTGATACATTTCGTCGAGACTCGAGACAATACAATGTCTCCACGATATGCCTTTTCAGAGATATCATATATATCATTTGTGATACTGTGAATGCACATTCTATGATTTGCAGTTACTATACCATAATATATGCTTCTGTAGAACGACGGTTTTGTAATAATAATATATAAGTAAATAATAATAAATAATAGAACAAAATGGTCTGTTACAACTTTTTCTTTTAGTTTTTGTTACCATGTAGGTGGTTGTACTGTTAAGTAACTTGAAAAATAACCATAAAAACAAACATGAAAAAGAATCGTGATAATATCAGATCCCCCTCTGTGGGGGATCACATGTATGCCCATATACTGTATGGAGATCTCTGATGATGTCACGTGATGTCACAAGGCATGACCATATGGAGGCGTGACCAACAAACCAACAGGAAATGCACGTTTTCATAGTAAATGCGGCCTACGGACGCAATACTATATGCACGTATCCAAGTCACAAGACATTGCATGTCACCACTGAAGGTCAAAGGGCAAAGGCTCCCACAACTAACTGCACCCTCTTTAGCATTGGTGGAAAAAGTACTCAATTTGTTTTTTATTTAAGTACAAGTATCAAATTAATACTACATTGACATACTCCATTACAAGTAAAAGTCCGGATTTCAACATTTACTTGAGTAAAAGTCCAAAAGTATTGGCATCGAAATGTACTTAAAAGTCCAAAAGTAAAAGTACTCATTATGCAGAATGTCTCATTTCAAGTTTTCAAATGTATAAAAATCATTTGAAAATAAGCAGATCTACAAGCTCACAAGGCGTCGCATCATATCATCAATATTGTAAAAGTGCAATATTTGGATCCAAGATGCAGTGGAGTAGAAGTAAAAGTAGTGGAAATTGGAAATACTCAAGTAAAGTACAAATAAATACCTCAAAAATTGTACTTAAGTAAATGTACTTAGTTACTTTCCACCACTGCACAAGACATCATACGTCACACCACGGAAGTTCAAAAAAGAGCAAGGCTCCCACAACCAACTACACCCTCTTTGGTGACAGCTACGCTAGACTGAGTCCACAATGCAGCAATGCCCCTGCTGCATTATATGGGGTGTATGTATTTGTAATGCAATATCCTGTCCTGGCTGTGTGTCTTGTCCCGGTGGCTGGACTTCCCCCCCCCCTGCCAGCCACAGCTGAGTAGCATCCTCAATAATGCTCCATAGACGTGGCTGTGTGTGCGCGCATAGCCCAGTGATGACTTGTCTGGCCACATTAACATCAGCTGCGCTTCCTGACTCAAATCTTTGGAGAGCGGCCGGCCATGGACTGGAGGCAGGCAGCGGCGGAGCAGCGCTCTTAAAGCCATGCACGCATAACAAATCACTGGGAAAGAAAGGAAAAAAATCAATGGTGGAGGGGGTGCGTTTTCTCCCTCTGTATTATTCAGCAGACCTCTCCTCCTTCCGCCACTGCAGGGCAGCTAGACTATTTTCAACAATACCTGGTCATGGGTGTAACCCAGATTCACACAAACACAGAAGAACCCGCTGCTATTATGCCTTGGAACCCTTTGATCATCTGCAGTACAGTAATCTGTACTGTATGTGAGCTGTGGGGGTCCAGACTAGAGTAGCACGTGAAGAATCTTGCTAACTGAATGCTAACGCTGTGGGGAGTTAGTAACCCGATATGTGGTCGAATCAGTGGTTCCTCTGAGCAGACGTACAGTACATGATCCCAGCTGTTCCTGCCTGACACCTGTCTGTAACCACCACCCCCCCCCCCCCCAACACACACACACACACACGCACGCACGCACGCACGCACGCACGCACGCACGCACGCACACACACACACACACACACACACACACACACACACACACACACACACACACACACACACACACACACACACACAGGCTTATCACAGCAACAAGGCAAAACGAAACCTATTTCCCCATTTGTCGAGAATCAATACTCCATTGTGTTCTGTATTTCTGTATATGTAAATACAGTAATGTATTGTGCACTTCCTTCATCTCTTATGTATGTGTTGCTCCAAAGCTGAGAACATTCTGTGCCGTGTGTACTTAGCTTGTTTGATGTTGTAACTTGTTTGTGAGGTTATTTGTGCTCTTTGTAGGCGGTTATATTTTTCAGAGGACATGGCGTGTAGGTTTATTTATAAATCATGCAAGATGAATGAGAAAGAATTGGAAGGTGACAAAGACACAACGCTACAAAACCTTTCTGTCCAAGTGCTGTAAGACAAATAATAAAAATACAATTAAATAAAAATAATGGACACGCCCTTTTGATAATCCATATGCTGTTGTCAAGCCTACCTCCACGACCTCATTGAGCTGTATAGTACAATCAATAGCGGCAGCTGAAACCGGCCATGCAGGGTGTGGCATGTCTGATTATGTTCCATCCAAATTCTATTCTCTGTCTGCAGCTGTATAACTTGGATTCCGAATGAGATATCTGACATTTGCAAACACAATATTTATTCTTACCAAATTCTTGGTAAGATATTTGGTAAATTCTTGTCTGACATTAAATCAAATGCTGCGTATGGTAAATATTAATAATAATAATAATACATTTTAAATTTGAAAGGAAATGGAGCATCTTAAGTCCTTGGTTGACAAAATAAAATAACAGACACCTGAAGAAGATTGCTACATTCACAAAATACGGAGAGTATTGGTGGTGTGAGAGTTCACATATCCTCTAGGTATGAGCATCAGTTTGCCATGAGCTGGCAACAGCTCATGAGAGAAGGGGGAGGGGCGGTGGCCTGATGCTGCAGTGTGCTGAAAGATGCTGAGTCAAAAGGAAGCCATATTGCCTCCAAAGAGCTCTAAAAAAGATACATATTCAGTAGCATGTCACTATAGTGCATAATCTGGTTATTCCAATGCCAGTTTTTGAAAAACTGCTTAATCGTTAGGCGCCCCGGCCTTGAAGAAGCTCGGGCAGTCAGCAATTCCTTCTCGTGCTTATTATGAGAGGAGGTAAAAATGCAGATGTACTGTTGGGCTCCATCCGACCGGCGATCCCGTCCTGTCTACCTGGTTCATCGTCACCCCAAACCATTTAAGACTCTCCATACTCTCTCTTACTAAAAATAATGATGCATTATTGAGCTATGCCACACACCAGATGCAAACTGCAGCAGAGGAACAAAATCGGTGGAGATCAAAGAGAAACAGCCATGGCTGTCTGCCAAGACACACCCTAGCTGTCTCATACTGCATCCTCACATTGGAGGATTATACTTCATGTAGGCCTACTACTAACATTTGTGTAGTATGTTCATTTTGTTCATTTTCAACCTGTGTGTACATTTAGCTATTTATGCCTACTATTTTCTATTCTCTTAGGATTTATTGTAAATTGTTGTTTTTTGTGTTTAAGCCGTTTGTTGTACGAAATATTTTCTATCAACAAAATGTTATGCAATGTGACTTACAGTGAGGGAGAAGGTAAGGGTTTGGTGGTATTCGCATGGCTGTCGGAGACACACTCGATGTAGTGACCTTATGCTTATGAGACGATCTTGGCAACAATGAGGCCATTCTTCTCTCTCCACTCCAATCTGAAAAAAGGGAGTCATTGTTAGAAATAATTTACCACAGAACAGCACATTATTAGAGTGTTCATAATGGGGAGAAACAGACCTATGACAGAACATTACTGGTAGCATCCAAACTGCTTCAGAGTACATGCATTTTTAATAGGGGAGGGCGGAGAGAAAAATAAACCCTTCAAATCTCACATTGCCAATGTCATTCTCTGCACTTTCTGCACTACACTGCATCTCTTATTTACATATTTCTTGGCATATTTTGATAACTGTGTGTAATTATATTTAGACGTTGTTGCTGGCCATTAAAATGCACCAACCTCACCAGGTCAAGTGCCATGTACTGTACGATGTACGTGCAAATATTAAATTGCTTGCTCAGGGTGGGATCTCTGCCGGGTCTCTACTCTACATTGTCTTGAGACAACTTGTTGTGATTTGATTCGACACTAAACTGACACTGCATAAAAGATAGAATTGCTGGGATGAAATGGAATGGTGGCTATAGTGCTACTAACTCATCATATTTACGGTTGTCTTTTCCTTTCCCTGACATAACCCAGTCATGGAACTGAATGGGAGCGGCCTTTGTATGTTCCCGATTATACCGTGTACATGGTAGGGTAGGCTACATGAACATGACCTAGATATGATGAGTAGAGCAGCAGGGACATTCCTGAAAAAGCACCCATGCCAGGGGCTGTGTGAATATCACAGCCTATAACAAGTACCATACACCATTGCCAATGTGTACAAGAAACTTTGTTTCAGCACACTACTATTCTGCCATACAAAGCTAGAGTACAGTAACTACGAAATAAAATAAATCACTGATAAATGGGTTTAAAAGAGTTTTAACCTGTTCAGCCAAATGAGATATCGGCATAAGTAGCAACACTAATTGTACTGTATATCTGTTCTTGAGGTAATTGTTTATAGTTTATACCCGCAAAATCACGAAGGCTAATTTGACCATTGGGATACACAAACAAATCGGTGTTGTCCAAAAACGTAGTTACTGCACTTTGGCTTTGTAGGGCAGTGTTCATTTACTCAGATTTCCAGAAAAGCATGATAATCCCTACCATACCCTTGAAGAACTAATCTGGGATGAAAATGCATGGTATGTTATGTATGGCTTTACTGTAGTAAAGACAGGGCTTGGGCTTTGCAAAGGTATATAAGTAGAAAAGCCCTGTCTGATGCATAGGGGCCCACACTGGAGAGCCCTGCTGGTCCCCGTGTGAGAAACAAAGAGCCAGGGTCCCCTGATGGCTTTTCCTCTATCTCCGTCCTCAGATGGAGGAACAAGTACAGCTGCAGCAACTGTGCCCAGGCATGGGGTGCTGCCTGCCCTAGTGTCACACACATCCTCCCCTGGTTCTCAGATTAACTATTAATACGCCCCTCTGCCCTCATTCCGCAGAGTCTCTGTTATTAAAGTTGTCAGCCACCCCTTGTTGTGTGCGTGGCCGTGGGCGCAGGGGTGGCACAGCCGCACACACACAGACGCACACACACAAAATACATTCTCATATATTGTTTTCGTCATTATCTGACTCAAGGGACAGCAGCAGCATAATAGGCCTTTAGTTAGTTGGCTAATGGCTATTGTCCCATTTTCTGTGAAGATTCACAGTGAAGATGGATGACAGTACACATCTTTTGTAAAGGGTTAAAACTAAAGTGTACCTGGCTTCACACAGATGTAGTGGACGGATAAGGGCGCAGTCTTATCTGTGTGGGCTTGGCTATGTAGGTTACAGAAGTTCTCTCCGCATTCGTTCCCTCCTTTCCTTTGCTCGGTCAGCTCAAAACACACGGCCCTAGAGAAACATCATACATACATCTTTAGGCACTGCTCCTTTGTGGTATATGATATGATCATACTGGGGCTAACAGTAGTGTTTTGTTGCATCTTTTGTCAGGGGGCATTGACTGTAGCTCTGAGCATTTACTGCCATTATGGTGGTGGGTGTATAGGAATTTAACCTCCCTTTGCTGTCACAATCATTGTAGCCTGAGCATATCACCTAGCTAGTACAAGCATATCATTTTAATAGGTCTAATCAACTAATATGTACATTATATTAGACAACACACTGCTGTCACTGTGTGACAGAGTAAAAGCCCAAACGACTGGAGAAATCAGTACTAGGCTATCCCTTACTTTTGATTTCAGAATTTCTTTGTGTATCACCATCATTCATTTGGGACTGTATTGTCTAGTGAAATGTACAATCTGCCATTATAGGCCGATGATGATGGCTAGGCTACTTAGCCACGTGGACTGAGAATGAATAGAGACCACCACTCGCCGGTTTTAACATCTTATCAAATTAGAACGTTCACGTAAGAAGATGAACGAATATATAAACGGCTTTATGATGATAGAACATTGTGAGAGACGTGTGGTTGTTTGGCGTTATGTAAAATGGTTTCAGATGCGAAACCAAACCAACCAACCCCAGCTAGCTGTTGTCGGCTGTTTCCTCGTACGACGGCGCCGCGCGCCGTAAAACAAGCGATCTACAAGCTCACCGCGCGTGGCGTCCGTCAGCCGCGGTGGGCTTGTAGATCGGCCATTTTAGCGGCGCGCGACCCCCCGTCCTACGGCGAGGCATAAATCCTCCTACAGAGGGGGAGGAAGTAGGACATGTCTCGGGATTAGACCACAAAGTCACACGTTCGAGATTAAACCCTGATTGACAGGCGAAACCGTCCAATGGCGAGCGTCCTCCGCGACGCCGATTGGCCCCAATCCGCGTCTATCAAGGAGGGTCCTGGTCGCGAACCAATGAGCGTCGCGAGAGGCGGGACTCGGCGGCCATATATATAAGAAAGCAGTTCTCTTCATTCGCGCACTTTGAACAGCACAGTCGCTCTTTCCTTTGTTTGTTAAAAAGATTTAAAATCCTACCTCTTCGTCAAAATGAGGGAAATCGTGCATCTCCAGGCCGGTCAGTGTGGAAACCAGATTGGAGCCAAGGTTAGTAGTTTTTATGTTTTAATATGATGTTTAGTTTAGTTTTAGTGGGTTTTTTTTTAGTTCAGACGCCACAGATTTGAGACTGTCTTCTTCAAGCTGTAACCACACCCATGGTGGCATTTCACTTTGAAAGCGCCTCATGCAGAGTCGAGACAAAAGGACATCGAATCTTGTTTAAAAACGTCAAAATATGCCCCTCAAGCTGACATTGTAGCATGGATTTAAAACTATATTGCCATATTTCTCGCATTATCTGGATTTATTTCGAGAAATTAGCCGCGACTCTGTATGACCGGGCAGCAGTAATTTGGCCTTTGTTTTAATTCAACAGATTTATATAGTCGTGTCGTCGATTAATATCGACGATGTTTGCTTCGTTGGGTTCATTTTTAGCGTGATTATGAAAGATTATTAAACATTTGACTCGCTAAGGCCCACTGCAATGCGCAAAACAATGAAGCGATTCAGATGGCGATCAAGAATCACGTTTTCGACTGCCGCCCTCGTTAACTCTTTTGTTATATACTGGTGGTTTGTGGTCTTTTGCTTCACTTGTGTAGTGCCACGATGGGAAAAATGCGTTTTATAAGGTTTTTAATGGTGAAATACGCGATGAGGCCTACACTCAGCGTTACTGCCAATTCACTGAGCGGCCGCGCGCCGCACCCGGTTTTTTCGACGGATGTAGGAGGTGGCGCTTCGGTTGGTGACGTAGCAAGTAGCATCGCCACCGTTCAAATCATAGCTGGTGGAATTCGGCCAATGAGGGGCTGTGCCGCGCGCGCCGAACACTGCATGGCGGGGAAACTTTGAATTTATGTAACGTATTTGTGTATTATGAATTTATGTGACGCAGTTGGGAGGAATTGTGGATTTTGTTTTACCGTCTCAGAAAGGCACTTGGCAGATGTGACTATATAATAACATACATGATTATATTTGAGCAGCTGTTTTGCCCTCTACCTGACATTTGCCTTTTGTGTTTTTGACAGTTCTGGGAGGTCATCAGTGATGAGCATGGGATTGACCCCACTGGCACATACCACGGAGACAGTGACCTGCAGTTGGACAGGATTAACGTCTACTACAATGAGGCCTCGGGTAAGATTGCGACGCTTTGAAGTTCACATACCTGCATACATATTTACACACGCTCTTTCTTTGCACTCTCTTTGCACTGTTCGTTTGCTCATGTTTTTGTCTTTTCTGCGTTCTAGGAGGCAAATACGTTCCCCGTGCGGTCCTTGTCGACCTGGAGCCAGGCACTATGGACTCTGTGAGATCCGGACCATTCGGACAGATTTTCCGACCAGACAACTTTGTTTTTGGTAAATACTTTATTTGTGACTTTATTGTGTTATGTTCTAACTATCTGTATCTATCTGTACTGTTCTATTGCAGATTTTCTCTTTGACAGAACATGGCATTAATTGAGTGTTGTCTCCCCCTTCAGGCCAGAGTGGTGCAGGCAACAACTGGGCCAAGGGCCACTACACAGAAGGTGCTGAGCTGGTAGACTCGGTCCTAGATGTCGTGAGGAAGGAGGCCGAAAGCTGCGATTGTCTTCAGGGTTTCCAGCTAACACATTCCCTGGGTGGCGGCACTGGCTCTGGCATGGGCACCCTGCTCATCAGCAAGATCCGTGAAGAGTACCCAGACCGTATCATGAACACCTTCAGCGTGGTGCCTTCCCCCAAAGTGTCAGACACAGTCGTCGAGCCCTACAACGCCACATTGTCAGTACACCAGCTTGTAGAAAACACAGACGAGACCTACTGCATTGACAACGAGGCTCTATACGACATCTGCTTCCGCACACTCAAACTCACCACTCCCTCGTACGGCGACCTCAACCATCTCGTCTCCGCCACCATGAGCGGCGTGACCACCTGCCTCAGGTTCCCCGGGCAGCTCAACGCTGACCTCCGAAAGCTGGCCGTCAACATGGTACCCTTCCCCCGTCTGCACTTCTTCATGCCAGGCTTCGCTCCCCTCACCAGCCGAGGCAGCCAGCAGTATAGGTCCCTCACCGTGCCCGAGCTCACCCAGCAGATGTTCGACGCCAAGAACATGATGGCCGCCTGCGACCCACGCCACGGCCGCTACCTGACCGTCGCCGCCATCTTCCGCGGCCGCATGTCCATGAAGGAGGTGGACGAGCAGATGCTGAACGTGCAGAACAAGAACAGCAGCTACTTCGTCGAGTGGATCCCGAACAACGTGAAGACCGCCGTCTGTGACATTCCACCCCGCGGCCTCAAGATGGCTGCCACCTTCATCGGTAACAGCACGGCCATCCAGGAGCTGTTCAAGCGCATCTCGGAGCAGTTCACCGCCATGTTCAGACGCAAGGCTTTCCTGCATTGGTACACCGGTGAGGGCATGGACGAGATGGAGTTCACTGAGGCAGAGAGCAACATGAATGACCTGGTGTCCGAGTACCAGCAGTACCAAGACGCCACTGCTGAGGAGGAGGGTGAGTTCGAGGAGGGTGAGGATGAAGAGGAGCTGGCCTAAAAAAATGTCAGCAAGAGTTTGATGGAGGAGCTGGCCTGGGTGTTTTGTTCTGCTGTTAAAGCTGTATTATTTCACTGACTGTCAGTAATCTGTTCCAGTTTGTTGAAGAGAGGAGGGTTGAGTTTGAGCCGGAGAGGACGGGATGAAGGAGCTCAGCTCACCTGGTTATAAATGTTTCTTCCCTCTGTTTTGACTGTCACCTATTTCTGTCTGTACAGAACTTTTGATCCAACTTTTTTTCCACACAGGCTAGTCAGATGCTCTGTTTGACTGTTCACATCTTGCAGTCATGTTGTCTTTACCGACTTATGTCTGAACAGAAAATAAAACCGTTTTGCATAAGGTCTTGTTTCCATGACATTGCTTTTTCAGATTTGCATGCTCTGTGACCAGTGGTGGTAGCTTAAGTAAAATTATGTAAACGTGTAGATTAGATCCTACTGAGTATTGCTAAAGTAAAGTGCCTCAATACATCACTAACTAGGACAAATGTAAGCTGCAAGGTTTTTCCACTGTATTGCTAGGTAAAATACCTAAACTACATCACCAACTAGGACAAATGTGAGCTGTAAGGTTTTTCAACTACACTGTAGATAAAGTGTAGCATGTTATGAAGCACATTGCTGGTACAAAGTACTATACCAGTATGCTAACATTTACTATTGCAACTCTAATCTTGGTTTTCATTTGCAAATGAAAAATATTGATAATGATCAGCTATTGTGAAGATGAAATGGTATTGGTGGAATTTAACTAATATTTGTTTTACTGCCAGGCAAATCTGTAAATAAAGGCCTTGACCTTTCTAATGTAGTGTTAAGGAGAGTAAACAATTCGGAGCATTTACTGTTCAAGGTTGTGTATTGTTACATCTTGTGTAAGGGTAAAACTTATTTTTGTTTGGCTTCCTTCAGGCTCCAGCAGCATAACGTCAAACGGGGAAAAGGATAGAATATAGTGCAAACATGTATCAAACTTGGACAAACAATGCTATAACATGTACAGTTATTTGGGACAATACTTCTCTCCACAGTACATTTTTATTTATTCACATGGCTCAATGTTCGCAGGAAAAACGATGCAGTATCTTTGGAAACCTATGCAATAAACACCGAAGCACACGTTTAGCTTAGGTTTTTTTTCTCAGTTCGTCCACCAGGTGGCAATGTTGGTTAAGTCATTTTCTTCCACAAGAAGTAGGTTATACTCGAAGTAGCCAACAGCAACAATGTCCAGTAACACACCGTCTTCACATGGCCCTCCAAGTCTTGCTTTTTTCCAAAGCGTGTTTTGAATCCGCTCTGCCAAGAACAGAAATAATGCTTTAAACATTTCCACCAACTTTACTTGAAATATTGCAAATAGCCATGCTTTTATTGATTTTTTTACAGAGTGGATCAACATAGTTCCTCTTATATTATGCTGCACAATAGGCTATACCTGTGGGTTCCAACCCTTTCATGTCTCCACTAGGTACATTATTTATTCATGTATACACAGATCACTTTTAGCCTCTCAGACCCAAAACGTATCTTAGAATATTCTGTTGTCATTACATGTCCACAATTCCATGCTGTATTGATGTGGTACCATAGGAAATGTACTGCATCCTAATAAATAATCGGCTCTTTGGCTATCAGTGTGTGCAGCCACTCTTTTGTCTTTTTAAGACTTAACTCTTTAGATGTTTCTGCCGTGAGCTGGCACCACTACTAAGACTGGTGTGCGTTTAGCATCCCCCTCCACAACCATAGGAAAGATAACAGGCACACTTTGATCAAAATAACAATTCTTCTACAGTCTCTATAACTGTGTAGACTTCTTGTAAATTAAGTAATGGAAATGTTTGACAATTTATAACTCTTGGGAGTGTAAAGTTATACCCATGAGGGTCCAATTGGTTAACACCTGGGACCCCCTTCAAGGACCACTGGTTGAGAACCACTGGTCTATACAATGGAAACAGATGCAGTAAGGTCTCTTGTATCAACAGAGGCTCCACATTTTACTCTGTCAATGGGTATATCCACTATATGCCATTGCCATTAAGGCCATATGCCATTAAGGCACTAAATGATACCATGTCTCGCTAGAAATGTTGTTTTTCAATGTATTTGCCACTGTTGTCCTGCACTTCTTTGCCATGGAAAAATAATTGTGTAATTGTTGTTGCTGTTGTTTGTTTTTTACTGTTGATGAGACCGAAGACAAATTTCCACACGTGGACAATAAATGAAACTAACTAACTAACTAACTAACTATAGTCCGGCAGCCGGGGTTGTGGGGTGGGAAATTTGGTAGGCCCTATATATTTTTTTTAAATTGGCCTAAAATATTGTCTATATATTCATGAATCCACTTGCTGACTGGCTGTCAGTATTGAGCAATTGTTTTTATAGGGGTTTATATGTGACCATACCATTGTCATCCTATACAGGCAAAAATGTCTTAGGCTTTAAGTAGCATGGCTTTAAGTAGCATGTGACATGTCAAACTAGGGTTTTTTCATAATTCTGAATCCATTCCAAGCATTAGCATTAGCATTTTTTGCACAAAAAACACTCCTTGGGCTAAACAAGGCCATTGCAATCATCACAAATGTGTTGAGGTCAGCACATTTTGGGGGATTTGGGCAAATGGCTATGGCCGTTTTTAGCCCAAGGAGTGTTTTTTGTGCAAAACTAATGCTTGAAATGGATTCAGAATCATGAAAACCCCCTAGTTTGACATGTCACATGCTACATAAAGCATAATGAAAAATGTGAAAATCTGGCCGTATAGGCCTAGGATGTTAATGGTATGGTCACATATAAACCCCTAATAAAGAAATTGCGCAATGCCGACAGCAAGTGGATTCATGAATGCATGTATATAGACAATATTTTAGGCCAATACAAAAAGACACTTTTCCCACTTTAAACAAAAGAAGCCTGTCGGCTGCCGGACTACTAGCAACTGTGTGTATACTTATTATTACTTACCCATCCACCCTTATCTCGTATGTCAGGGCAGATCACCCTCTCCACATAGCTTCCCAAGCACTCCTTCAGCTGGGGCAGGACCCTGGCCATGCCCCTCTCATGGCAGTGCATGGCCATCTGGCCACCCAGCACGTACACCGACAGCACCGCGCTCCAGGCGAGCTCCCTGCGGCGGCCCCCGGGCGTGGCGGGACAGAAGTGGTCGTCTAGGATGGAGGTGAGCATGGAGCAGGCCGTGTCCTCGGTCACGTCCTGGAAGATCCGAGGCCAGCGCCTGAAGAAGATGGGGAAACGGGTGAGGAGCTCGTCCCCGGCGTGGCGCAGGGCGGCGGTGCAGGCCGTGGGGGCATGGCCCAGGCTGGAGCTGTCCGGCCCTCCGGCAATCACATAGTCAACGTAGTCATGTGCCATGAGGTGAGCCTCCCTCACCAGCGGGTCGAGACTGTTCAGGCCCAGTTTGGCCGCCTCTGAGATCTCAGACTGACACATAGCCTCTCTTGTTCCCTCGCTCTTTCTTCACTAATCACCAAGCTGTGATTATCATGATATCCTCCTGACCCCATCCATAGATGGTAGTTCCTTGGTCAAGGAGCAGCACATTCATTCTACCATGCAGTCCCATTGGCCTCTCACAATAACTCAGATATACGTATACAGCTGAAATTTTAACCAGAAAAGCATGAAGTAAACATTGTGTACTGTAAAGTATGCATGCTCACTGTTATGTTTTACTGCACAACAAAACACAATTTTAATAGTAGCAAATGTTTTATAACTCACCCCTTCCTAAAACACAAGTAGTAAGCAACAACACACAACCAATGCACAAAGAAAACAAGCCAACAGAATAGTGTCGGTCCAAACAGCAGCAGCCAGGCCGGCAGTCAGTCACCCAGTCTGTGTCCCCTTGCCTAGTTTCTCTGCAGGGGGATAATTATAGAGCTCTTGTCGAAACACTGACACCGATCTTCTGCCTCCTCATACGTACAATCATTGGTCGTACTACTCCTGACACACATCCCCATTCCAACATAGACAAGCAGGGCTAAATTAAGAACACAGTGGACAGTGTCCATGGGCAGCGAAGACAAAGAAACACTTTAACATAATGCAGAAGGGTGTTTGTGAAGCACTGCAGGCCAGCAAAGCCCAGGACAGGACATTGCTGAAAAAGTATGATCAAAGGCAATTCACTACATGAGTTTCAGCCCTCATAAAGCTGCTAATGGCATATAAGACTGAATCACTTCTGTGCTGCTAAGTACAGCAGGTGCACAGGGATTTGTCATTGATAGTGCAGTAGGGACATATTGACAGTCACATAGGCCCTATGTGACTGTCAATATCATGAACAGTTTGGATCTGGTCACCCTATGTCATAGGGTGACCAGATCCAAACTGTTCATTCGAGGGACAGAAGTATCGCTTGTGTGGGACAAGTCCCACTTGTCCCACACAAGCGATACTGGAGTACCGGGTTAGCAACTTACTACTTGAGTTGCTATTAAATGCCTTGATGTCATATTCGACCATATGCCTATTGGCTATCATTTATAAACTCCTTTGGTGTCTTACATTTTGTTTTAAAGGAGCATTCAGTGATTTGGGTGATTTGGAAAACCACCCAGTCCGCCCCGGTAACAAAATGTGCACATGCACGCTCTACAGTGGGGGGAAGTGCAATGTGCAACAAGGCCCACCCACACTCGATCATGATTGGAGGAAGGCCCCTCTCATCCTGATTGGATGAAGGCTTTGCCACCCGCCACCAAAACTGAAACTAGGGTTTTTTGACCCCAGGGGATCACTGGGGACAGGGAGAAACTCCTTATATGGTCAGCACACTTTATAGTAGGGAGGATTATCCCAAAAAAAAGGGGGAAAAAGTGATATTTGAATGAAGTGAAATCACTGAATATACCTTTAAAATCATGCTTTATTTTTATTTTTATGCTATTTTAACAGGCTTAAAAACACATCTTGCAGGAAGAGACAATGAGAGAGCTTTACAACAGAAGGCCAACTATTAGGGGACTAACTATTAGGGTATTTGAACACTGATGCAATTGCCTGCCCGTCACAATGTGGGACAGGGACGCCTGAAAAGTCTTGGAAATGAGGGACTGTCCCATGCAAAGAGGGACATCTGGTCACCCTACAGTCACATAATAATAGGACTCAACCAGTGGTCCAGGGATCACCAGTGGTCCTTCAGGGGGTGAAATAAACAACTTATAATGTAACTTTACCCAGGCTAATGGAAGTTGAGTGTATAGCCTGGTTGTTATTAAGTGAAAACTGTCACAACTTAAGTGCGTGACAGTTTGAAAGAGTAGTTAATTCATCTTCATTGATTCTACACAAAGTCTACATAATTAGAGAATGTAGAAGAATTGTTATTTTGTGTGTGTGTGTGTGTGTGTGTGTGTGTGTGTGTGTGTGTGTGTGTGTGTGTGTGTGTGTGTGTGTGTGTGTGTGTGTGTGTGTGTGACTGTGTGTGTGTGACTGTGTGTGTGTGTGTGTGTGCGTTAGAGGGAGTGAAATGAACAAACAAACATATTATACACATTTATAGAATAAATATAGCCTTCAGACACAATGTTTTGTTTGGGGTGTCACAGCACCAAATTCTCGATAACTAACATTATCACTAACACTAACATGTATATACGTATACTACGCTGTGTGTATGTTGTGAAAGGATACAATGACAATGGGCTACAGTATATGTACTACTAGGCTGTATATGTTGTAACCGAAAGGAGAGTTGTATTTAGGCTGTGTATGTTTGTCTGCTGTTGCTAGTAGTGAGTTGTGATATGGTGCAGTGTACTTTACTGTATATGGCTCTTGGTCAGCTCACTTTCTTTCTACCTTACTTACTTATACTCAAAGCTTATGGTGTCTCTCTCAACCTGCTCCACAGGTACACCAGCCAGGGTGATGATGACCCCAGACCCCCAAGCTCAGCTTCTTCTCAGCCCTGAGTCCATTCTCCTGTGACATGCTGTGAATGCTGGACCCTAGAGCCTGCCCCAAGTCCCTGACCACTGCACTACACCGGAATGCTGTGTGCAGATGGCAGCCAGGAGAATGAGGCTGGTCAGTGCCATTGATACTGGGAGGAAAGTACTGGCCAGCTAGCCAGATGTATGGAGGATGGAGATGACTGCATGGAGATGCCGCTGGAGGGCTCATCATCATAAGGGGTTCCAAAATGTGACCCAGCTGGCATCACTTATACAACTGATGACGTCAAGTAGAAGACTGCTCAAGGTAGGAACCTTTTTGTTTGTTTGTTTATTTGCTGCTGCTGCTTGTGTTGTATGCTGTGTGTATACTAGTATGATTCAAGCTGGTGAACTACTATTACTGTCATTTTGGGACCCAATGACTGGGTGGTGGCAATGAAACATGTTCAGTAACCGTTTCTGTCTCTGGAATGTAAATCTACAGTTTGTATGTTGTGTTGTATCTGCCGTTGAAGGTATGTGAGTTGTAACGGGGAACATGTGGCTCTTGATCACTTCAATATAAATCCTATGAGTGAATTAGCTATTTCCTTTTGGTTCGAGCTGGAGGTTTGGGGATTGACATAACAGCCATCAATTCTAAATGGAAATGTTCAATTGAAGACTGATACAGTAGATTATGTGTGTTGTGTTGTGGTTACTGAGGTTCGTTGTGAGTTACACAAGCTTCTTGTGTGTGTGTGTGTGTGTGTGTGTGTGTGTGTGTGTGTGTGTGTGTGTGTGTGTGTGTGTGTGTGTGTGTGTGTGTGTGTGTGTGTGTGTGTGTGTGTGCGTGCGTGCGTGCGTGCGTGCGTGCGTGTCACCGTATCTCTTGATTCAATTATCAGATATGTGGACACATCCATGTACACACAAAAATAAATAATTCTGGGGACCCACTTTTAAAATATAAACTTTTTTCAGAATAAATATATTAATAACAAGGATACTATTTGTTTGACAATTTACTCATATCCTCCATTTAGGTTATTTATAACTAAACAAAGTTCAAAAAAATAAAACTACTTTATTTTACTCGTTTTCTGTAGCAGTCTGTTTACCTTTACACTGCAGAGTGAATTGGCTGTGCAGCCTAAAAATAGAAAGCACCTCCTTTACAGAATCATAATTCATCCGGTCAGAAACCATCAGCATTTTCCTTTTAAATAATTTGGGGATCCGCTTTATTGTTTCAGGGGATGTGACAGGGAAGTGCTGGCTTTGTGGAAACTGGAGGTTTTCACGGCTTCCTACCATTCACCATTGTGTTCCTATCTGGCACTGTGAGTGACTCTGCCAACCCGACCTCCAGTACATATTACTGGTGGAGTTTTAGGGCTCAATCTAGCATTTCACCACTTGGGAGCAGTGGTGTGTCACCAAAGCTAGTCAGTTTACTGGGGAGTGTTGTTGGGTATTATATTGGACACCACACTTAAGGAATTTGAGACAAGATATTTCAAAATAAAAGCATTAAATTCTTTCCACAGGACAATATAGATGAACTCTTTTTGTTGTATTAATCTGTACATCATAAAACCATATAGCTACTAGTACTATATACCTCAGAGAATGTCCATATGTGCAGTGTCATTCAAATTGTATTAAATCAGAACTGTTGAAATAAATTATGGTTAATGGCTGTGAGAGGAACCATAAAATTAAGTCCATGTTAAAATGTAAGATTGAATCGGCCCCAACAATCAGACACGTATGGGTAAGTCTTCATTGTGCTTTAAGTGGGTTTAAGGCGAAGGACTTTATGCGCCACTTGGGGATCAATCAAACTCGCGGTGCATGGCATTTATGCCCGTTGTTAATGCATTGATTTATAAAGCAAGCTAGGGCATGATCAAGTGGCGCTATTAGCAGCTCTGTGTGTTCTCCCCACCATCTGGCGCTTGCATTCAGAAATGTGCACGGTCGGGACGGGAGGGAAGAAAAGGGGGCCTATAACTTGCCCCCAAAGCTAATGGCTATACCCTGCTTTTTTCATTGCAGCTCTAGGGCCAGGATATAGGGGAAGTGACATGTTTGATAGAGGCCCTATCAGGCTTCTCATATGTGCATGTAGCAACATCTGCAAGCCGGGGCCGACTTCCTGCTTCAGAGAAGGAGCTATTTGAAGTGGAGAGGGAAAGGAAGGTGCGAGGTTCAAAAGGAAACGGCTCACTGTGTCCAACCGGTTGGTGGTTCCACATGCAGAGCAATTCTCACCGAACCGGCTTTGGAGCCATTATGAAAATTGTTTCATTCAACGCTGTCGTATTTTTCAATTCGAGCGTGGACTCTGCCCTTTAAAAGAGCCATGCACTTTGTCTTGTTTTCCTAACTTGAAAAATAAAATAAAACAGGATTTACTTCATCAGCAAGTTGGTGTACACATGAAACACCCATTACAGCAAATCTGTAATGCTTGGTTATTAAATGACATTCGGTCCTTACTGTGGGCAATTTTATAAGAAATACTAAAGGATGTGATTATACTATTATTGTGGTTTCACATGCCTTCAATTCCATTTATTTTACTATATATGCGCCACACAAAAGCACATTTAAATTCTTATCATTATTGCATAGGTCAGTGCAAGCTGATAGAAACACGCACGCACGCACGCACGCACGCACGCACGCACGCACGCACGCACGCACGCACGCACGCACGCACGCACGCACGCACGCACGCACACACACACACACACACACACACACATGCACGTAGGCTATAAGTGCAACTTTGCTGTCACCAGGAAAAGATGAGAGTCTAGTCTGCTAATGTTGCTCTCTATACAAACATACAAAACACTCAGCAGAGAAAAGGATGCCTATTATTTATACTTTTACAATGGAAATGCAAAAAAAGGGAAACAAATTAAAACATGTATTACCATGATTTACATGACACATTCTTAACACATTACAATCAACATAAAAAGTATTTGCAACTAGAAAAAGTGCCCTTCTGGGCATAGGTCGGGCGACTGTGGCTCAAGAGGTAGAGCAGGTCGTCCAATGATCCATGGGTCGGCGGTTCGAATCCCGGCTCCTCCTGTCTACATGTCGAAGTGTCCTTGGGCAAGACACTGAACCCCAAATTGCTCCCGATGTGCTGGTTGGTACCTTGCATGGCTTCCGCCGCAATCGGTGTATGAATGTGTGTGTGAATGGGTGAATGTAATGCACAATCTATGTAAAGCGCCTTGGATAAAGGCGCTATTTAATAGGCACCATTTACCATTTACCATTTTATAGGTCTCCACCAGGAGGATAGGAGTGTGTGATGTTTGGCAAAATGTTTAGGAGCAATATAAATGTGTGTGTGTGTGTGTGTGTGTGTGTGTGTGTGTGTGTGTGTGTGTGTGTGTGACGCGGCTTGGCCTGTTGTAGCGCCACCATGAGGCTGATTTGAAAACTGTCAAGTGGCATTTCTTCCAAAGCCTAGTGGGAATATGCATGCACAGTTTCACCACAATCGGACGCTGCGTTGAGTAGTTGTGGCAATTTGTACAAAACGGGTACAAAGCGGGCTACTCCTGAAAAGTTTAGAAGCCAATCGTAGCCAATGAGGGTGGATTATGAGAAATCAAACAAACCCGTCTTGATCACATGACTATGGAGAGCATGTGTACCGATTTGCGTGAAATTTGGATAAAATCTGAAGGAGTAATATTAGAAAATGTGTTTTACATATGTCGGCCTCCTGGTGGCGCTATAAAGAGCAGATGTGAAAAATTCCAGGCAAAGGTTTTTCCTTGGCCTCTAGGGAGTTGGCATACAAAGTTATCCACAGATCCGTGCAGTTAGAGGTAAAAACACTTTTCGGCCAGTTATAGCGCCACCATGAGGCTGAGTTGAAAATGTGCATGTGGCATTTCTTCCTCGGCCTAGTGGGAATGTGGGTGCACAATTTCACGGAAATCACACAATGTGTTCATGATTTGCAGCATTTTGTTTGAAACTGAGAACTCCTGCAAACTTTGGAAGCCAATCAGGATGGAGTCTGAGAAATCTGAAAGAACCGTTTCGTTGAATGGCTCTAGAGAGACTGTGTACCAATTTGCGTGATGTTTGGACAAAATCTGTAGGTGTACTGTCCAAAAACCTGTTTTGCACAAAGGGGCCTCCTGGTGGCGCTATAACAGGCTGTTCTGGAAATCTTGGGGCAGAGGTTCATCGTTGGCATCCAGGGAGTGTGTGTGCAAAATTTGGCATCGACCGGGTTAGCGGTGCCGGAGATTAGCTGTTCACAGACGGACGGACGGACACACGGACACACGGACGGACGGAGTGCAAAACATACTCTCTCCCCACGCCTTCGGCCTGGTGGAGACAATAAATAACTAGGATAAAAGATGGTGATGGCGCGCAGGGAAATGAAGACTGCAAGCCATGGGTCAAACTCAACCGCTTGCAAAGCAGAAACAAAACAGTCTTGTTCTAGTGAATGGAACAACACTGTGCCTGTCTGCCTCTCTGTCTGTTATCTGTAAACGGCAATAAGAATATCTCTCGCTGTCAGGAAGTGGCTTATCAACATCTACACAGAAGTTGAAACACACTTTGAAGTTTCTACCATTGCCAAAAGAAAAAAGAAGAGAGAGAGAGAGAGAGAGAGAGAGAGAGAGAAAGAGAGAGAGAGAGAGAGAGAGAGAGAGAGAGAGAGAGAGAGAGTACAAAAAATAGAAAATGCTTAGACAAGACTCCAAGGTGACAGAGAGGAAGGTTGAACAAGACAGACAGATGAAAAGTGAGCCCTCCCGCCCATCGCCCACACCCACCAACCCATCCACCCTCCTTCCCACCAACCCACAGTCAAACAATCGGCCCTTCAGTGCCGAGCCGATCTACCCTCCTCTTCTTGTTTGGAGCTCCCATCAACTTCACAGCGGGAGGTGTGGTCCGAAAAGGGAGGCAATTGCTCCGAATTTGTGGGTAATTGAAAACACCTATATCCCCCTGGTCTTCCTGGTTTAAAGCTGAAAAAAGAAAAGAAAACCCTCTTCTTCCTCCAGGCCACTTTCTATATACCGGTATGGTTCAAATGGCACCACTTTCAGTCCTGTGTCCTCAGGCCTCCCACTGGACTCAATTGATGCAAACTGTGGCTGGGGGGGCCCCATTTCATGTCTGACGGAGAGGTGACCCACACACGCCGCGTGCCCCACTGTCTCCTGCCCCACCTTCCTCCCAATTGCAGGTATTGATGTGCGGTTATTGTTTCCCTTCCACGCGGGGGGTGGAGTGGTTTGTGTGGAAAATTGGGGGACCCCTCAGGCGTTAGATGGCTTTTATCGATTTCCGACAGCCTATCTTCTCCCATTTACCCTCTTCTTCTCCTGCCGTATACAGGCTTTTTAGATAGTGGGGGCTAGTATCTGCCGAGGTGGTTATTGTTGTTAAGTGGCGGCACTCTGTTCCACAGATGCAAAGCCCACGTTTTCCCCTCATGCAGCGTTGATCAATGCATGGAGGGAGAAGTGTCCCACACAATGCAGTGTGCCTGGGGCGTTCATGGCTCCCTCCCACAGTAATCTGCTGTTTTCAAAAAGCCTTTCTGTTAGACCCGCATTGTGTAATATGTTTTTAAAATGAAAATTGAACATGTGCTGAATGAGCACTTCGTTGAGACAGTCACATAACACTATAGACTAATGTGTGCACTGCACACACATGTGCAGTGCACACACACTGCCATCTACTCAGTGTGTGGTTGTTTTCCCCTCCTTGCTAAAACGCATACATGTAAAAAAAAGAAAATATGGCCTGACACTAAACTCCTGTTGGCCCCTGCAAGATTTGTTGAAACATGTTGGCACGTCCCTTGCTATTTACCACCCCCCCCCCCCCCCCCCAAGCACTAAGCACCATGTGAGTATGCAAACCACACCAATGGTCACAAGGTGTGGCGAGGAGTTGCATGGCGAGCCATTGGTGTGGTTTGGGCCATTGAATTGAGCCAGTTGAATCACTTGGGTCGACGTGCAACGTCACCGCTGGGACGAACGCTAAAACCGCCTCGTCCCGTTTCGACCCTTTGGTGTGGTTTGGGCTTAACAATCTACCTGCACTATGGTCAACTCAAAATGGCTGCTACAATGATCTGTATCAGATCAGTGTAAAACACATTTAACTACTAGATACATTCAAACAACCTCTCAACAAACCGTCTTCTTCATTCTACAACAAAAGAAAACGAAAATGAAACAGCCTGCGGGTAGAATTTGTCTCGCTTTTGGCTGCCGTAGTCTGCTGGGTGTGTGTGAGTGAAATAGAGATGGGATGGAATGGGGGGGGGAAACAGGAGGATGTGCCACAGGGGGAAAAAACTGGATATTAAGCACTTGAAGTTTGAACCCTAGCATCCATACTCTGAACCCTAGCATCCGTACTCTGGGTGGAACATTCGGCAAAAATACCCGATCTGCAAGCTCACAGTGCGTCACAACACGACACGCTGTGAACTTGTACATTGGTTCTTTTATTTATGGAGGTAGGAAAAGAGCAGACTAAGTACAGAGCCAACTCGGGTCAAGAGGGTATAGATACAGACAGTAGAGGTTAATTGACTGAATAAACATTTCAAGCATCCTATGATTTAAAAGTGCACTATTATCTTCATTCCTTATTGTGGGCTCGCTGACAGCATATTGTGTGTGTGTGTGTGTGTGTGTGTGTGTGTGTGTGTGTGTGTGTGTGTGTGTGTGTGTGTTAGGGCATTAAGCAACTAGTCGACTAGTGTACTAGTCGACTAGTAAATCCACTAGTCGACCTTGCTGGTACTAGTCGACTAGTTGATAAGAAAAGAAAAAAAAAAAGTTTTCTTTTTTTTTCCCGATTTTGTAGGCCTCAATATCAGGTAGATTATAGTTATAGTCACCAATGTACACAGTTTTTAAATGTACAAATATTTATATATATATATTTTTTTAAACATAAAAGGTGGTTAAACAACTAGTCGACTAGTCGACTAGTAAACTAGGCAACTAGTCAACTAGTAAAAATGACTAGAAGTGAATGCCCTAGTGTGTGTGTGTGTGTGTGTGTGTGTGTGTGTGTGTGTGTGTGCGTGTGCGTGTGCGTGTGTGCGTGCGTGCGCGCGACCGTGCGTGCATGGGTGCCCGTGCGCGTGCTTGCCCTCACGTGTGTGACTGTGTAATGTAATACCACAGGTCGCACTGCTGTTCGTGGGGTCTTAGAGCATGCTTGATTCCTTATGAGCATGTGGCCAAGGTCAGCCATGATGTGAACATGTTTTTTTCTCTGACATCCACACCTCTGCTCCAATATATCCCCATTGAGTTCAACTGAATGCTCTGCTATAGACAGTGGCGTGCACAGACATTTAGAGGGGCAGGTGCTCAAGTAAAAAAAGGGCACCTTGTGCAGCCCGTGGAACCGGCCGGTTGCCTTAACCCATTTTGGGCGGGAACCCCTTTTGGTGTTAGCATTATGTTATGCTTTAGCTATTGAAAAATAGCAGATCTACAAGCTCATAGCGCGCCACCGAGTGGCGCGCTACGAGCTTGTAGGTCTGCTATTTTTGAAAAATCAAAAAAAAAAGAAGTTTTTTTTTCTTCTTTTTTTTCAAAAGGGCACATTGCCAAAAGGGCAGGGGGTGCTCTAGCACCCCCTAGTGTCTATCTGTGCACGCCACTGGCTATAGATCAGTGGTTCTCAAACTTGTTCATGCCAAATTGACACTTACTAGCCCGCGGATCCCATTTGAAAAGATATGCCAGGGACCCCCATAAAGGCCTATTCATAGTCCAGTTGTCGGTGAAGAGGTGACCACAAGAGGTGGTTAGTACAACAGAGAGATGTGTTGTGTGAGCGGTGACCACCGCGGCGGGACGTCATGTTGTAGTTTTCCGTGGTCACCTCTTCACCATAAAACTGGACTATGAATAGACCTTGAGAGAAGATTCTTATGGCCCTAGCAGGGATTTTCAACCATTTTCATTTCAAGGTTCCCCCAGTTTGACATGCATTAGTCTACGGACCACCATTTAATGACATTTCTATCTCTGGGACCCCAATTTATATCGCAAAATCAATGCTAATTTAACTCTGAGAGTGTACAAATGGAACAAAATGGACCCGTCGTGGTCCGTTTGATTCCATCCCCTGGTTCTAGCCCCCTGGAACCCCACTCGGTTCCAGGGGGTAGAACCAGGTCTCGGTTCCTCCCCCGGCTATAAACTCCTCTAGAAGCCTCCGCGAATTTAACAGCCCGTTGAGCTGTTATATGACAATCAGCAACCCAATACAATTTGAGTGTTACAAAAATAGAGCTTTAGGGGGGCTGTTGTGCATCGTTGTGAAGGAAGAGGCGAGGTGAGAATTGACTCTCTCCCATCGTGGAAGAGAGCAGAGCGGGGCTCTCCAACCAATGCCAATAACCACCTCTCATCATCACCAACAGCCCTTTGACACTAGCGACGTTCACCCTTTGGAATATATATATTTTCACACGCACGCTGCTTGCTCTCTAGAATATCTCATTTGCAACTTGTCTCTTGTCTGAGTCTCTTTTCATCGCTGTCTCGCTTTTGCATTTTGTCTCTGTCTTTATTTTGGGTCATATGGTATATATATATATATATATATATATATATATATACATATATATACACACACACACACACGCGCGCGCATGCACGCACGCACACACGCACGCACGCACGCACGCACGCACGCACGCACGCACACACGCACGCATGCATGCACACACTCACTCACGCACGCACGTGCATGTAGGCCTGTAACGCAACACACAGCACACCTGCACACAAATCTGCTTCTCCCTCTCCCCGGTATTACAGTTTGGTATTTAATGAGATTAAAATCTATTTTTATCCGTAAGACGTTTACCTGCAAGTGAATGCATGCTGGGATGCATGCATCAGAAGACCGCAGCTATTACCAAATGAATGTGAATGAGTTTGCATTTCCATTTTTTCCAGCTCGCCTGTCGCAGTTATTAGCTGTTAGCAATAATTTATCTCACTCCATTTGACTAATTTGCTTTGCCCCCTTTTCCAGTCTTGACTTTACAGATTACGAGGGTAATAGTGTATCGCTCACATTTGGGATTATGAAAATTGCCTGTGAATTAAACCCCTAATTTCATAGCATTCGTGTAATTACTTGTTTAGATTAAACAGAGGTTGAGTGGGGAAATCAAACTAACAGGGACACACATTGAGCCTCAATCTGCTCATGAATTCAGATAAAAATCACCTCCACATTTAGATCTCTTGTAAACCAAACGTGGACATGTATTTTGTCTAAATGTCTTAATGTTAGTACAGTAAAAAAGATAAGATCATGTAGTGACTGTAATGTTATAGCAGCCATGAAGAGAGACTTGTAGGGTTGCCTGCAAGTTAAATGTGAGCCACAAAGACAAATAATACAGTACAACATGAGACTGGAACCTGCGAGCTCACACAAAGAAACAATTAATTTAATTGCGGAGATGATTAGGATCAACAGCAGTATCAACAGAATTTACAAAATTCAAGCCAATTTCTTGAGGAAAACGTGATTCATCATAACATTTATGTAATTACAGTACCTCATTGTAAAGTAATAATTCCAATAATTACACTAAACCTCAAAACTCCAATCACAGTATTAACTAGTGTCTGATTAGGTAATACAACTTCATAACCAGCTGAAGATTTGATTCATACTTTGGCACAGGCCAAAAAGAACCAAGTTCACAATGCTGGAGCTTGTGGATCTGCTATTTCGGGGCGTGCGACATTGTTGTTGTATGACAGGGCTGTCACGATTATGACATTTCACACAATTTTGTCGTTTTTGGCTTTGAAGTTGCACGTGGCAGATATGATAGTGTAAATAAACCGTGAATATAGCCGATCTACAACACGTCGCACTGCGCCGACGCATTGTGCTTGTAGATCTGCAGCAGTGTTGATTTCGTCAACTAAAACTAAGACGAAAAATGTTCGTCGACTACCTTTTTTTACTGACGAAAACTAAACGGAAACTAACTGAAAACTAAGCTACGATGACTAAAACTAAGACTAAATATATTGACAATTTTGTCAACAAATAAAACAAAACAAACAATATAAACGTGTGTGTGTGTGTGTGACGCGGCTTGGCCTGTTGTAGCACCACCATGAGGCTGATTTGAAAACTGTCAAGTGGCATTTCTTCCAAAGCCTAGTGGGAATATGCATGCACAGTTTCACCACAATCGGACGCTGCGTTGAGTAGTTGTGGCGATTTGTACAAAACGGGTACAAAGCGGGCTACTCCTGAAAAGTTTAGAAGCCAATCGTAGCCAATGAGGGTGGATTATGAGAAATAAAACAAACCCGTCTTGATCACATGACTATGAAGAGCATGTGTACCGATTTGTGTGAAATTTGGATAAAATCTGAAGGAGTAATATTAGAAAATGTGTTTTACATATGTCGGCCTCCTGGTGGCGCTATAAAGAGCAGATGTGAAAAATTCTAGGCAAAGGTTTTTCCTTGGCCTCTAGGGAGTTGGCATACAAAGTTATCCACAGATCCGTGCAGTTAGAGGTAAAAACACTTTTCGGCCAGTTATAGCGCCACCATGAGGCTGAGTTGAAAATGTTCATGTGGCATTTCTTCCTCGGCCTAGTGGGAATGTGCGTGTACAATTTCACGGAAATCACACAATGTGTTCATGATTTGCAGCATTTTGTTTGAAACTGAGCACTCCTGCGAACTTTGGAAGCCAATCTTAGCCAATCAGGATGGAGTCTGAGAAATCTGAAAGACCCGTTTAGTTGAATGGCTCTAGAGAGACTGTGTACCAATTTGCGTGATGTTTGGACAAAATCTGTAGGTGTACTGTCCAAAAACTTGTTTTGCACAAAGCGGCCTCCTGGTGGCGCTATAACAGGCCGTTCTGGAAATTTTGGGGCAGAGGTTCATCGTTGGCATCCAGGGAGTGTGTGTGCAAAATTTGGCATCGACCGGGTTAACGGGGCCAGAGATTAGCTGTTCACAGACGGAAGGACGGACGGACACACGGACACACAGACGGACGGACGGACGGAGTGCAAAACATACTCTCTCCCCATGCCTTCGGCCTGGTGGAGACAATATAAACTAGAAACTAGAAAATGTTAGGAAGGGACTAGTGGACAAGAGATCCAGTATAAGTAATTTTACACTTGGTTGCATGCTGAAAATAGCTGATCTACAAGCGCACAGTGCTTGTAGATCAGCTATTTTCAGCAAGTGTAAAATCAGCCATTACTACGGCATCAAGGCCCACCAAAACACATTTTAGTCGACTAAATCAACTGTAGATTTAGTCGACTAAAATGGCATGACATTTAGTCGACTAAAACTAGACGCTAAAACATTCCAGGTGACTAAAATGTGACTAAAACTGAATGTTTCATTCCAAAGACTATGACTAAAACTAAAATTGAAATTTGCTGCCAAAAACAACACTGATCTGCAGGCACATCTGCTATTTCCATTATTTTTGAAAATGTTTGAACATTTCTCACGATGGATCACGATGATGACAAAATAACTGCGATGATCTCAAATAATTGACAGTAGACAATTATGTAATATAAGACAAGTGTGACATGCCTAATGACAGAGTATAAATGAAGCATAATTAAATGTATATCAAAACCTTCTGTGTCCTCACCTGCAGGTCTCAGGACAATCAAAATGTGGCCATTTCACACACCATGACAGGCTGTGTTCGTTTGCTTTGCTTTCAGGTAGCCTAATAATGTATTGCATTAGTATGACTGTTGGGGGCAGCTAGCAAGCTGTGCAAACACACAGTGCTAGATCAGGCTGGGATTGATTGAGGCTAAAAGATGGGCACCTGGTGCCAACAGGCCTGGGCCCCATAGAGTGGAACCAGTCAAATGAGTCATTATTTAGAGTTGAAACTAAGCAAAGGTTAATGGAGGTACTGACTTTGGCGTTGTGACTTTATACTGCCAGGTGGCGGTGGCATTAAATGTTGTTTTCAGCAATGTGATATAATTACAGTGGAGCTAATTGCTTAGAAGTATGTAAGGATGATCTAGTGAATCTAGATTACGTCATCTATTCTCTTATAGGACTATTCCATGAGCACTGTGGCCAAAGAACAAATTAAGAAACATGCTGGAAAATCTGCATTCAACTTTTACAGCTGAGAGGGATTCAAACATGTACATGGTTAGATGGCAGATTATTGTCTCCACCAGGCCGAAGGCATGGGGAGAGAGTATGTTTTGCAGTCGGTATGTGCGTGCGTGCGTGCGTCCGTCCGTCCGTCCGTCCGTCTGCGTACAGCTAATTTTCGGCACCGTTAACCCGATCGATGCCAAACTTTGCACACACAGTCCCTGGATGCCAACGACGATCCTCTGCCCCGCAATTTCCAGAACGGCCTCTTGTAGCACCACCATGAAGCAGCTTTTCACATTTTGTACCTATAACTGCACCAATCTGCGTGAAACGTTGCATGCACACTCCCTAGAGGCCAAGGAAAAACCTGCACTTTTCACATCTGCCTTTTATAGCACCACCAAGAGACCGACTTTTGTAAAACACATTTTTTTATATTACTCCTCCAGATTCTGTCCAAAAATCCCGCAAATCGTTACACAGTATCTCTATAGTCATGTCATGTGCTCAAGACGGATCTGTCCGATATTTCATATTCCATCCTAATTGGCTAACTAATTGGCTTTCAAAGTTTGCAGGATTGGCCCGTTTTGAACAAAAAGCCTCAAATCATCACTTTCCTACTAGGCTGAGGAATATACCCCACCCTTTTCACATTGACCTGTAAATAGTGCCACCAACAGGTGGACTTTTGCAAAACACATTTTTGGAACAAAATGCCTCAAATCATCCAATTGCCATCAAAGGCGTAAGAAGAAATGGCACCCTTTTCACATTGGCCTATTATAGCGCCACCAGGAGGCCACAACCTGACCTGCCCTGGTGGAGACCTGTGCCCCGAGGGGCACTTTATCTATTTATTTATTTTTTTAAGCAGGGTTCAGAGACCAGTTTGAAGGAATACACTGTATATTTGTTTGTAATCATATCACAAACGCACACCTGACTGTAGTGTAATCATCCCATAGCATGCCATACAGCATTGGTTCCAGTGTTGTTTTTGGCAGCAACTTTCTATTTTAGTTTTAGTCATAGTCTTTGGAATGAAACATTTAGTTTTAGTCACATTTTAGTCACCTGGAATGTGTTAGTGTTGGCCTAGCTTTTGTCGACTAAATATCATAAGATTTTAGTCGACTAAATCTACAGTTGATTTAGTCGACTAAAATGTATTTTGGTGGGCCTTGATGCTGTCGTAATGACTGATTTTACACGTTTTTACACGTCGCGCTGCAACGCGTTGTGAGCTTGTAGATCGGCTATTTTCAGCATGAAACCATGTGTAAAATGACTTATACTGGATCTCTTGTCCACTAGTCCCTTCCTAACATTTAGTCTAGTTTTTATTTGTTGACGAAATTGTCATCATAGCTTAGTTTTCATTTAGTTTCCATTTAGTTTCCACCAGTGGGGTGGGGTTGGGGGAATAAAGCAATAAATGGTGCATTTATATAGCGCCTTTACCCAAGGCGCTTTACATTACATGTGCATTACATTCACCCATTCACACACACATTCATACACCGATTGCGGCGGAAGCCATGCAAGGTACCAGCCAGCACATCGGGAGCAATTTGGGGTTCAGTCTCTTGCCCAAGGACACTTCGACATGTAGACAGGAGGAGCCGGGATTCGAACCGCTGACCCATGGATCATTGGACGACCTGCTCTACCTCCTGAGCCACAGTCGCCCCAAGCCAAGCAATCAGCAGCAGCAGCAAATTTACATAGCGTGTGTATACTTATATAAGTGTATACTTATAGTTTCATTGTACAGATATTCTACTGTTATGTATTTGATGTA